>NW_025364215.1:0-9627 GCF_016433145.1 Gracilinanus agilis | reverse complement strand
ATTATTCCTTTTAGCACAATAGTATTCCATCACCCGCATATACCACAGTTTGTTCAGCCATTCCCCAATTGAAGGACATACCCTCCATTTCCAATTTGTTGCCACCACAAAAAGCACAGCTATAAATATTTTTGTACAAGTCTGTTTATCTATGATCTCTTTGGGGTACAAACCCAGCAATGGTATGGCTGGATCAAAGGGCAGGCATTCTCTTATAGCCCTTTGAGCATGATTCCAAATTGCCAGCCAGAATGGCTGGATCAGTTCACAGCTCCACCAGCAATGCATTAATGTCCCAATTTTGCCACATCCCCTCCAACATTCATTACTCTCCCCTTCTTTCATTTTAGCCAATCTGCTAGGTGTGAGGTGATCATTAGCTTCTACTTGCTCAATTCTAGCCTTTAGGGATTGATTTTCGGCTATAATCTTTTGGTTTTCGACTATGATCTTTTGATTTTCGGCTATAATCTTCTGGTTTTCGGCCATAATCTTCTGGTATTCTTTTTCAATCTGGTCATTTCTGGTGTTCAATTTGCTTATCAGTTCATTTGGTTTCTGAGCCTCACTTTCCAATTGCAAGATTCTACCTTTTAAACAGTTATTTTCTTGCCAGATTGCTTCCATTTTCCTCAAAAATCTCAGTTTTGAACTCTTCCATAGCTTGTGAGGAGTTTTCCTTATTTGAGGAGGGTCCGGATGCTTGTTTGTTCTCCTCCTCTGTTTGCTCGGTTGTCTGGATTTTCTCTGTGCAAAAGTTGTCGAGTGTTAAAGACTTCTTTTTCTTGTTGTTAATCTTTCTCTTCTGAACTTCCTGAGACTGGGTAGCCATCCTTAGCCCAGCAGCTGCTCAGGTTTATCCTCGCGATCAGGGTCTGTCCGCGGTCAAGCCCCTTGGTGGACCCCCTTGCTTGATCCTCTGCCGGAGGTTCCTTTACAAGTCTCAGGGCGCTGATTCCACAGTCGTATACCCGTCTGCACTGGTTCCCCACTCAGGGTTTCAGAGCTTTAGCTTGTGGCTGTGTCTGCCTCCACCCACGCCTCCGCCCGTGCCTGCGCTCTGAGTCCGCGCTCTGCGCCCTGCGTCCTCTCTCGGCGCCCTGCTCCCGTGCTCAAATTTTGTGTGCGTTCGTTAGCTTTTTGGGGTCCTAAATCTTGCTGCTCTCAGGAACAGGCCCCGGAGCTGCCAATGACTCGATGGGTGCCCCAATCTTGCTCTATTTCTTTTTAGCTGGCTTTGGCGCTATAGGTGTTGTGTGTGGAGGGGGTGGGGGTGGGGTGGTTGCTCAGCCCGCGATTTAGTGAGAGCTGTTTCACCCCTTTATAGCATTGAAATGCCTCGATTCCACGTACCTTCCACGCTGTGCCCTGTTGTGGGGTTCCTCCGTTTGTCTGGACTTGTTTTTATGTCCCCTTGAGGAGTTTTGTGTGTTTTGGTCAGGAGAGGTTAAGAGCTGCTTCTTACTCTGCCACCATCTTAACCCAGAACTTGAGTTCTTAAACTTTTAAGATATTTTTTGCTACTCTTATTAATCCTCAAAACAAACCTACATTATTACTGCCATTTCATAGAAAACTTGAGACACTGAAGAGAGTTGTAATGATTAAGCCGTCATCTTAGAACAGCACAACATTAGGAATAGAAATAAGTCCCCCCTCCCACTTAAAAAAAAAACCCTTATCTACTATCTTAGAATCAATACTGAGTATTGGTTCCAAGGCATAAGTGCTAAGGGTTAGGCAAAAGGGGTTAAGTGATCTGCCCAAGGTGATACAGCTAGGAAGTATCTGAGGGCAGATTTGAATCCAGGACCTCCCATCTCTAGGCTTGGCTCTCCATCCACTGAGCCACCTAGTTGCCCTCACAAATGAGACTTCTAATAGAATAGTTGCAGTCAGGAAGATGTGTTTCTACATGATACATCTTTGTGATCATGGGCAAATTATTTGTCCTTTCTTTCCCTCAGTTTCTTCTTCTGTAAATGAATATGATACTGTTGAGCTCACTACCATTTCCCCAGTGCCCAGGTTTAGAACCTCTGAGTCATCCTTGACTCCTCACTTTCTCCTATGCCACATTGACATTTTCTAAATTTCATCATTTCTTTCTCCACAATGGCTTCTTCATAAGCTCTCTTTTCTCTTCTCAGACAGTGACTACCTGAATGCTCATTGCCTTTTTCCTATCCTGTGGACTATTGCGATAGTTTCCCAATAGTGCTCCTTGCTTCAAGTCTCTCTCTCTTCTTCAATTCCTCATCCATATAGCTTCCTTACGCAGATCTTCTTAAAGCAGAGTCTGACCATGGCACCCCTCTGTTTAATAAACACCAGAGGAGGGGCAGCTAGGTGGCTGAGAGAGAGGGGAAGTCCTGGCTTCAAATCTGGTCTCACATGCTTCCTAGCTGTGTGACTCTGGGTAAGTCACTTAACCCCCACTGCCTAACCCTTACCACTTTTTCTGCCTTGTAAACAATACTCAATATTGATTCTAAGATAGAAGGTAAGGATTTAAAAATAATTGGAAAACAAAAAGCTCTGGTGGCTCTCAATTACCGCTAGGATCGAATATAAACTCATCTGTTTGACATTTAAAGCTCTTCACAACTTGGCCCTTTCCTTCCTTTTCAGATTCATTACTTCCTTCTATACTCTGCAATTCAACTACCCTGGCTCACTTGCTGTTCCTGGTATGGGACATTTTGTCTTTCATCTCTCTGCCTTTTCAATCTCTGTCCCCTGTGCCTAAAATGTTCTCCTACCTCCCCTCTGCCTCTTCTTTCCTCTAACTTACTTCAAGACTCAGCTGAAGTAGATTGCCTTTCCTAGTTCCCCTAGTTCTAGAGCCTCCCCTCCAAGTGGTCTTGTGTCTACTTTGTCTGTATCTTATACATATCTATATTTGTGCATATCTTCCTCCCCAAAAGAATGTAAACTGCTGGCTAGCAGACTATTGTGTCTTTTGTCTTTACATCCCTAGCACTTGGCAGTATCTGGCACTTAGTAAACATGTAATAAATGCTTACTGATTAGTAACTATCTAACAGATTTGTTATGAAGATCAAGTGAACTAATGTAAAGAACTTTGTAGACTTTAAAGAGCTATATATACATTTTAACTATTATCCCTTATTATTTTTTTAGTTCAGTGCAGTAAATTGCTTCTTGTAGTTTTCCATGTTATTTACTCACATCAAGTACCAGATATATTTTTTATAAATATAAACATAAGTAACACTAAAGCTTGCTTTAAGAGCTTTTGTGAAATTATCCTCACAAATCCTGTGAATAAATACATTTTTCTTCTTTAATCCCAATCCCCAAATAATGTCAATCTAATTTATTGATCAAAGTTTTATTTTCTGGCTTTATGCAACTCTCAGATGACTTTTGTCCCTACTGTACCCATTCTGTAAGCTGACCATTATCATATTATTTCTCTCTTTTGGAAGGGATGGATGAAATCCACTCTAGAGGTTACAACCTCATCAATTTACCTAATTCATCAGCTATTAAAAAAGGATTAGAACCAGGATCCTAAAGCTAGTTGTGGGCAATCTTTAAACTAACTCTCATTCTGTTTTCTGCTGTAGAGTTATTAAAACATTGAAAAATGTGCCCAGGGACTTTGTTGAACCAGAAGATAAATGTGGGTTAGTCATAACTAAAAGGGATAATATCCTGTTTAAATCCCACTAAACAACTTGTGTTGTTTTGTCTGTCTAATTCATCTTCTTTGATGTGAAGCCTTAGTTTTTTTTTAACTGTGGAAGGAAGGACATAGATTAAAAAGTTTTGTTTTGGTCTTGCTAAAATTTGGAACTAATTTGTAAAAATCTAGATTTGGACAGAATGGGAACGTGAATCTATCTGAAAGGCACAGAGACCTGTAGACCTGGGATGTATAATAGGGCTGACTAAGCAAAGTACTTTAAATCTGCCTAGTGTCTTCAAAGGCAAGATGGATTACTTCTGTCAGAGACAAACATAGTTTTATTCCAGGACATTGTCTCTATTTACTGTCAATGCATATGGAGAGGTACGCAAAATGCTAAGTTTACTATAAGTAGAAGTTAATTTTAGATCTCTCCAATAAGGAGCCAAGAAAGATCATTTATGAGGCTCATGAGTCGGAAGATTGATGCTTCTTAGAGAGTTTATCTATAGTAACTCTCTCCACTTTCTACTTCCTTTTTTGATGAGTGTTGGATATATTTTCTCCGTCTTAAAAAAATTCGTTAAATAAAAGAATTGGTATGTGACATTTATGACACTGTGCCCTCCTTCACCTCAATGTGAGTTCTTAAGGTTGTAACTCGAGTGCCACTTTCTTTTAGTCTATTAAAAGCCTGAAAATTAGGGTACAGGGTGTCCCCAAAGTTTTAGTCTTGTTTAAGGTTTTGATAAGCTTATAAGCTTCACTGGGGACATCCTGCATTAATTATCTAGCAAGGGAAATTATATCAGTTTCTCTCTGGTTCATATAAGAGATAATCTTCCTAAGAGACTGTTTTATCTTTTCTGGTCACCAAAGGAAATCAAAGCTACAAATATCTAAGCTGCTCTACCTAGCCCAAGTCTCCAACCCAGATTTTGTTGGTGAAAGTTAGCAATTTGAATTAAACTGCACTGATTCGGGTTCAAAATTAATCTAGTGGATAAAGTCGAACATAGCTTGGCAATATGGAGTTCTGCATATGGCAAAGGTCTGTCTTTGTGTGCGGGCTCAAAGGGAGGCAGAATAGACATCTCTAACCTCTTTTCTTCCAAGTCTTCTCCCAGGAAGACTTTCATTTCCTCTAATAGGGAAAGCAGCATATTGGGGCCAGAGGTTACTACTCCTCTCCTCAGAGTGAAAGGGTACCGGACTAGAAGTATATCTACTTCCTTTAAATATTGCTCCCTTAGGGGAGATGACTGGGTTCCATCTAATTTCTGATTATTTTTAGGGGAAGAAGAACCGTAAGCTTTATATTCAAGGCACTACAGACTAGTTCTACAGTGAATGCATGTGGAGAATAGTAAAGTAGCTCATTTTTCCAATTCATAGCAAAACAAATCAGACAAGGTATATGCTGAAGAATATATACCAGAGAATACAGAATGAAGGCATTCTCCCATTGGGAGCAGGATAACTCAGCTCAACCAGAATAGAATGTCCTAGCTCTCACTCAGAGGAAAACTCCCCAAAGTCTCTAGAATAGTGAACTGGGAATAGGGATGTGATGGAGATTGTTGGAGTCTCTCATATCCTCCCAGGGTATTTTCCTTTAGCAACCTGAAGCAGAGTTGGCCTCATCTGTCTTTTCTCTTAAAGTTGGAAATCAACTCTTTACAATACTCAAAGAAGACATTTGCTTAGAGAATCTCGAAGGGGGGATTTCTGCTAGGAGAGTGCCTAAAGGGAGGACTGACCTTTGTGGAGTCCCAAACAGACCTGGACAGTATTGAAGCTTTCTTGCTTTTCATCAACTTTTCTCTGCCCCTAATGCATGGCAAGGCATTCACTTCTACAAGAGAATCTTATTTCTAAATTTTATTTATTGGCTTTGAGACAGACAGGGGTTACAATTGCCCCAAATATTACAAATTTAAATTTGATGTCTGTATTTAGATCATGAATGCCTACTTCACCTGGGCTATCCTCTGTCAACTGATTGCATTCACAGGATTTATAGATGTGATGATATCATTTATTGTACATAGAACCAACTGAAAAAGATCAAGAGCTCCTTTTAGAGGACATCCACCTCTACTCAACTCCTAAACTTTCTCCTGGTTGCTTTCCCAAATCTCATGAGAAAGAAATAAGAGAAAGGGTGAATCTGTACTCCCATTCAGTATCATAGAAAAGGGGAAAGCAGGAAAGACATTGGAGGCAAATCACTTTTTACACCTTCTTACCAATTCAATAGGACTGAAAATAGCTGGCAGTATTGACAACTCTGGATCTTTTCTCCTTGGCACTCCTAGACCCTGTCTGTGCTATAGGATCAGAACCACTCCTAATGCACTAGTTCCTATTTTTTTCCTTTTCTTTTTTTTATGCTATCATGGCTTCAGTGCAGCACTGCTAATGGTTTCTGAATCTCTCTTTGTGGTCCAGGTACCCTGCCATTATTAGCATCCCTGGCAGTTGCTATGGCCCAGATCACATTTGACTCCCTCAAAGGAGAACAGCAGGAAAACAAGACTTAAGTAATAGTGGACACCTTAGCATACAGTTAAAAAAACAACTCTTACCTTCTTTCTTAGAATCTATACTAGGTATGGGTTCCAAGGCAGAAGAGCAGGAAGGGCCAGGCAATTGGGGTTAAGTGATCTGCCCACAGCCACATAGCCAGGAAGTGTCTGAGTTCAGATTTTAACTCAGGACCCTCTCATTTCCAGGCCTGGCTCTTTATCTACTAAGCTACCTAGCTGCCCTGGCATACAGTTTTCATCCACCTCTCCTACTGTGTGTCCTCTTGCTCCGTGTCATATTCACCCCATGAAAACTTTTCTTGTCCCCTCTCTTCTCTGCCAGAGAAGATTAGAGCACTCTCACTTCCAGTGATGTGTATTTCATATTCTGTCCTCTGTTTCCCTTTTAGAAAACTACCTGAACTTTGGGATCTCTACAGAGATTAAAAAAGATGATTGGAAGTACCAATTACATTCTAGATAAATGCCAGGGACTCCTTTCAGATCTCTGTGTTTGCATCATTAATATCATTTCCAGTTAGTGTACTCTGGTTAGGACCATAAGCCAGATCGAGAATAGGCTGGAGTTGTGGATGAAAGTGCATTACTCCCAGTCATTGAAAGCCCAGGAATTCTTGCCTTGCAGATTCTTTAGCTAGGCTGGCCACTGATAAAAAGATCTATACGTTTTAAGTAATATTGAGTTCCAGCCTCCATTTACAAGCATTAATGCATGGCTTATTTTAGATGAATAGACCAGAATCCCTTGCTCCCTTCTCTGTCTGTTTCTCTCTCTGTCTCTGCCTTTCTTTCCCTCCATCTCTTCAATTCTGAGAATCTGTGATTCTATCAATAATTTACAATAATTTGCAATAGATGCATAGGGATAGTGAATATGATTTAAATTGTAACAACTTGACTAATTTGTGACAATCTTTAAAAAATGTTTTATGTTCAAAGATATTTCATTTTTCCTATTACATGCAATAATCATTTTCAACATACATTTTCCAAAATTACAAGATCCAAACCATGTCTCTCCCTTCCTTCCTTCCCTGGTCCTGGAGATGATAAGCAATTCATTGTGGGCCATACATGTATTATCATGCCAAATACACTTCCATCATGATTATTGTTGTAAGAGCACACTCAATCCCCCCAAAAACCATGAATAAATTGATGTGAAACATAGTATGCTTTGGTCTGCATCCAACTCCAATGGTTCTTTCTCTGGAGATGGATTATGTTCCCTGTCATAAATCCTTCAGAATTATCTCAGATCATTGCATTGCTGAGAGTAGCCAAGTCTCACAGTTGATAATCAAACAATATTACTGTAACTATGTACAGTGTTCTCCCAGTGCTGCTTATTTTACTCTGTGTCAGTTCATGTAGGTCTTTCCAACTTTTTCTGAAATCATTTTGCTCATCATTTCTTACAGGACAATAGTATACTATCACCATCATGTACTACAACTTGTTCATCCATTCCCCAACTGGTGGACATCTCTTTAGTTTCCAGTTCTTTGCCACCCCCAAAAAGAGCCGCCATAAATATTTTTGTACCAGTAGGTCCTTTCCCCTTTTGTGATCTTTTTGAGATGCAGACCCATTAGTGTTATTACAGGATCAAAGGGTATACACAATTTTATGGGCCTTCAAGCATAGTTTCAAATTGACCTCCAACTCTTTTGATAATTAATCTCCTCTTTTAAAAATAGATTTAGAACTGGAAAAGGATCTCAGGGACTACTTAGTCTAACCCTCTCATTTTACACATGAAGAAACTGAGGCCCAGATAGGTTAATTAAGTGCCTTGCCTAAGGTCACAGAGGCAGGAAGCATCAGAGGTGAGATTTGAAGCCCAGATCCTTAAATTCAGAGTCAGAACTCATTCTTCTGTACCATCTTGCCTCTTTGGAAGAAGGAAATAACTGAGACATGAATAGGAATTCTTGCCCATGGGTCAACCATCCCAAACAATGCCCAGGACAACTTCATAAAAAGCATCTTCGAGTGGGGATATGGAATAATAGGAATAATGATGATAATTGTGAATGTTTATATTGTGGTTAAAGGGTTGGAAAGCCTTGGCTGGGAAGATCTTTTTTGATGCTCCCAATAACCCTGTGAGATAGGTATCATTATTATCATTCCCACTTTGTAGGGAATGAGAGGCTGAGAGGGGTTAGGTGATTTGCCCAGGGTCACATAGCTACTAAGAGTCTGAGGCAAGATTCAAATTCAGGTCATTCTCATTCCAGGTCCAGTGCTCTAACCATTGTGAAACCTGTTCATGACTAACACCTATAAAAAGATGGAGACTCCCAGACTAATACTCGGGAGATTCTTCCCCCTTCCTAAGGAAGTGCACCACCCTATTTTAATTAATTTTTCTTGATAACTAGGAGCCAAGATCAGTTGTTTCTTTACAATTGTCCTCCCCTAAGCCTGATTACTTGCTTTGGGTAGGGCAGCAGTAAGCCCTATAGCAAATAAATGCTGTTGAGAAGGGATTGAAAGAGGTCTTGAATAGACTCTTCATCCCCCCACCTCAGCCCCCAGATCTTCAAAGTATGAGGTCAGAACGTTAGAATGTAAAGGAAATTAGGGATCATCTAGTCTTCTTCCCTGATTTTACAGAGAAAGAAATCAAGATCCCAGAGAGAGAGAAAATGACTAACCTAAAGTCACAGTGGAATGTCTTTTTAATTCTTCCTGATATTTAAGCTTAGCTCAGGTGGAGTTAAATACAGACCAGACCTCAAAGATTCAGTCTGTTAGAGCTGAAAGAGACCTAAGAGAGCACTTTGCCCAGCCCCTTTATTTTATAGAGGAAGAAACAGAGACCCAGGGGGAGAGTCAGAGCAGGGCCTAAAACTACCTGTCTCCAGACTCTTGGTCTTGCTCTCTTCCAGGAATTTTGTTGAAACTTGGCCTCTGGGGCGGGTAGGTCGCTCAGTAGTTAAGAGTGCCAGACCTAGAGGCAGAAGGCCTGGGGATCAAATATTGGCCTCAAATACTTCCTAACTGTGTGCCCCCAGTGGGCATTTCACTTAATCCCAATTGTCTAGCCCTTGCTGTTCTGTTTTAGAATTGATACTGAGTCCAAAGGTAAGAGTTTTTAAAAAAGAAGAAAAAAGAAAAAAAGAAATTTGGCCTTAGAAAGAACTAAGAGTTACTTGCAAAAGCTCTAGCATTTGCTTAATACCCAAACCTAGTCTCAAGACTCAATGTATTCTTGAATAAGAATGGGGTTCTTTCCAAGCATAAAGGACACAAATTTATCTATCAAAGGATAGGAAGCCCAATAGCCCCCTACAGGGGAATAAAGGACCTGGTACCTCACCTTCCCAACCTTCCCAACTTCCTTCCTCCCTTCCTCCCTTCCTCCCTTCCTCCCTTCCTCCCTTCCTCCCTTCCTTCCTTCCTCCCTCCCTCCCT
>NW_025364214.1:0-4133 GCF_016433145.1 Gracilinanus agilis | reverse complement strand
GTCTCTATCTCTCTCCCTCTCTCTGTTTCTGTCTGTCTGTCTGTCTTTCTCTCTCTCTCTCTCTCTCTCACACACACACACACACACACACACACACACACACACACGTCCCAGCCCTTGTCTTAGACCTGACTGTCCCTTATGGTCCACCCTTTGGTGTCCTCCACTCAAAGGAGACTAGCGGCCACTTCCAAAGTCCCTCATGTTTTGCACTTATAGACATGACCTTATTTTACCCTGCCAACAACCCTGTGAGGCTGGGGCTATTGTGGTCCCCATTTTACAGATGAAGAAACTGAGGCCCGTAGAGGTGAGGCCATCTGCCCACGGCCCCAGGGTAAGTAACTATCCAAGTCAGCGTTTGAATGAGGGTCTCTGATTCTCAGGCCAGCCCTCTTTCTGCTCCAATGCACGTCTACCTCCCTCTCTGCCCCTGTCCAACTACGAGCCCCAGACCACAGGATTAGGGACAGCAAGTGGGGGGGGGGGATGGCAAATGTAGGTTGGATGAAAGAAAAGCCTTCTTTGCCGTCAGAGCTGCATTGCAATGTCATGGGCTGCCTCAGGAGGTAGTGAGTTCCTCATCTCTGGTGGTCTTCAAGCAAAGACTGACTGCTTGTTTCAAAGAACCCTCTTGGTCAGGCAAGGACTGGACAGGAGGCCTCAGTGTGACATCCAGTATTAAGGTTCTGCAATTCTGTGAATGGGGGACAAGTGGAGGAGGTCCCAGAAAGGACAGGCTGCCCCAGGCCCCAATGGGAGCAGAGTTCATGGGAAAAACACCTTCTTCCCTGCTGCTATTTGGTTAGGGAATCAGAGCAGGCTAGGGCAAGGAGGGTCCTGAGAGATCGTAGAAGCCGGCTCCCCATTTAATAAACTGGGCAACTGAGTCAGAGTTCCCACTATGGCAGGAGGAGGCCCTTATTCCCTGTCCAGGGCTCATTCCCTGTAGATAGAAATGAGGGGGCTCAAGGAGAGGCCCCTGTGGGTGACAGAGGTAAGGAGGAATAGGTAGCCCTGGCGAGTGGCCCTCATATTGCCTGGCTTAAATGCAAAGCCCCCTTCTGCTCCCCCATAGTGGAGGAGAAGAACCCTGTTTGGAAATGCTATCTTAGCAGAAGTCCCTGAGGTCAAATCCTGGCTTGGATATTTACTGGTCCAGCACCCTCACTCCTTTCCCTGGGCCTCTGTTTCCCCCTTTGTAAAATGAGGGCCTTGCACCAGCTGGCTTTTCTGTAGGCTTTCCTGGCTTAGATGGAAGTTTGGAGTCGGAGGTCCTGGGCTGGATGGTGACGCTGCAGCTCGTCCCCGTGTGGCCTGTCCCGTTGCCCTCTCTGGGTCTTGGTCTCCTTATGGATAAGAGGCAGGGGTTGGCCCCTTGGCCTCTGAGGTTCCTGCCTCTACTTTTAGGGCCTAATTACAGGTCCTCAGAGGTTCCCTGGCCCCTGAGTTCTCTCTCCATGTTTAGAGTCTTTGGCTTAGAGTTCTGGGTCAGCAATGACCTATACTGCCCCGGGTACCCGGCTACCTTTGACTGACTCAGGCCAGAGAAGCCCAAAGCCCTGGAGCCCAGCTCCCTTTTACCACTGCTATCATTTCTCGAAAATCTACTCTAGGAGCGTGCCTGGCCTCTTCCTGGCTCGGGGCCTAGATGGCGCCCCTGCTCAACAGCCATGCCAGCCTGCCCAAGCTAGTGCTCCATCCCCCATCTTTCCCTCCCGGCTTCTATCCTTCTTCCCTTCAGACCTCTATCCTTCCCACTCCTCACATCTCCTTGCATCTCCCCATCTTTTCATTTTATTCATTCTCCCATCCCTCCATCTTTCATCCCCCCATCTTCTACCCCATCCATCCCTCCATCCTTCCATCTTTCCATTCTTCCATCCTTCCATCCTTCCATCCCTCCATCCTTCCATTCTTCCATCCCTCCATCCTTCCATCCTTCCATCCTTCCATCCTTCCATCCTTCCATCCCTCCCTCTCCCTCCAGGTTCTCTGCCTTCAGGCCCGATCCCTTAATCTCATTCATCCCTGCCTCCTAAGCCCAGCCAAGCAGCTGTCTTTGTCCCCTTCACTCTAACAGATTTTGGCCTTGGATATGCCGCACGGCCCAGGATAGTGTGGCCAAGGCCCTCCTCTCCAAGGCCCTCCCCCCTCCCCAGGCCCCTGTCCTTGTCCTCATCCCAAGGCTCCTGGGGCTCTGGAGGGGGAGGCAACAGAAACATCTCTGGGGACTGAGGTGGGGAGGGAGAAGCAGAGAATCCAGCCATTCACCTTTCTCTTCTGTCAAAGGAGGCGGTTGTGCTCGATGACCCCCAAGACCTTTCCTGCTACCCGTTTCCTGTCCTCAGACCTGAAATCCCAGGCTCCAGGGATGCTCGGCCACCTTCTTTGGACAGTTTCCGGCGTTGCCTTGGGGAATGGTGACAGATCGAGGTGTGGAGAAAAGGGAGAATCTCCAAGATGACCCAAGAGATCCACTGAGTCAGATGGACAATGAAGACGGAAAGGTTTGGAGATAGGATAGCAATGGGAAAAGGGGGGAGAGAAAAAGTCTGGGGTCCTGGAGGTGCAAGACAGAGGCGGAGGGCTCCAAGAGACCCAGGTCGAGGAAAGAGGCCAAGGCAGACGGACAGAAGAGATGGTGGGCACAGGGTTGGGCCCCTTGGCATCTTCCTTTGTGTCATTGGGAAAAGGCCACAGGGCAGGGGCACAGCTACAAACCCATTCTGGGTCTGCCCCATTCATTTGTTTACTCATGAACAAATGCCAGAGGACCTGCCTAAGGCATCACTTCTAAGTCTCAATCCATCAGTAAACATTTGTGAAGCACCTACTATGTGCCACCACTGGGCTTTGAACTTCTTTTCACCACATGGAAGCATAGCCCTGGCCCCACTCCCTCTGCCAGGCCCGACAAGATCCCTTTCTGTGCCAACAGTCCCCTTTGCTCTCTGATCCCCACCCTGGGCACCCCAGTGCCCTTACCAGCTGGAGCCCGGGCTCTCTCCCCACCAATAGCAGTGCTACCCTGGATGAGCCAAAGATTGAGGCTGCCCAGGGTGGCAGATGCCACCTGGGGGATCAGAGGGAGAGAGGCCCCAGGCCCCAGCAGCAGCTGGAGCCAGAGTGGGCAGCCTGCCAGGGGACCAGCAAGGCTGGCAAAACCGTGAAGGAGGCAAAGCTTGTCCTTGGCAGCCCTCCATTTCTTTCAGTGTTCGCTGATTCACCAGGTGTCCGGTGCCCTTCGGTTTCACCTCAGCTGCCCTGGGTACCACCCCTTCACCCTGGTACCCTCTTTGCTTCTGGGGACAGAGCCCAGACTGCGGTCTTGAGGAAGGAGCCGGGCTTCAGGCCCCACTGAGTGACCTTGGCCTAGGTCAGGCTCCCGTCTCCTGTGCCCTGCTCCGGCCACATCTGGGGAGTTCAGGCCTCTGGATGCCACCTTCTCTGAAGGTTCGCGGGCACAGAAAGGAGGAGGCCCACTTGGGAAAGGCCTCAAAACTGGGGTGAAGAAGGTGGGACTGGGGTTGTTTAGCCTGAAGGAGACTAGGGGGTGGAGAGGGGGGCGGGATGAGACCACACCATGTGAAAGAGGAAGGAATGAGTGTTCTTATTCGGGGCCTGCTCTGTGCCAGGCTCTTTACAAATGTCATCTCATTTGATCTTCAGATCTTCAAAATGACCCGGCGAAATAGGTTCTGCGATTATACCCATTTTATAGTTGAGGAAACAGAGGCAGGCCGTTTGAGTAGACTTGCCCAAGATCACACAGCTAGTCAATGTCTGGTGCTGAACTTGAACTCAGGTCTTCCTGCTGAGTTTCAGAGCATTGGGCACCACACTGTGGGGCCCTCCAGCTGTCTGTGGAAAGAGTTTGGATTTGTTTGGGTCAGAGCCAGAAGGTGGAATCAGGAATACTCCTTCCTTCCTTCCTTCCTCCCTCCCTCCCTCCCTCCTTCCTTCCTTCCTTCCTTCCTTCCTTCCTTCCTTCCTTCCTTCCTTCCTTCCTTCCTTCTTTCCTCAGACTGCACAGTGGCAGTATCATTCCTTGGAGCTTTCTGCCCTGGCCCCACTGCTCTGCTTTGCATTGTGCTTGATCCTGGGGGTGGACCATCAGGAAATATCAAGAC
>NW_025364213.1:0-4080 GCF_016433145.1 Gracilinanus agilis | reverse complement strand
CTCTCTCTCTCTCTCTCTCTCTCTCTCTCTCTCACCTCTCTCTCTTTCTCTCTCTCTCTCCTTCCTGTCTTAGAATCAATAGTGTACATTGGTTCAAAGGCAGAAGAATGGTTAGGACTAGGCCAGTAATGGGCAACCTTTTGAGCTTGGTATGCCAAAATTCGCCAAAAAAAAAACAAACAAGCATAACTCGGGTGGTATGTCACTTCGAGAAAAAAAAAACCATAATTTTGTGATATTTATAGTTTAAATTAAAATGTATAATTGTAATATATAACTGTATTTAATAAACCAAAATAGGTAAATTAATATAGGTAGAATGACATCTATAGTGCACAGAATGTCTACACTACACTACAGCAAATGTTTCATCCTCAGCATGCGGCCCCATAACTCTCTGTATGCGACTATGTATCATAGGTTTGCCATGACAGGGCTAGGCAATGGGGGGAGGGGGACCTTAAGTGATTTGCTCTGAGGCATGCAGATAGGACGTGTCAGAGGTAAGATTTTAACTCAGGAACTCCCATCTCTGGGCCTGGCTCTCTATTAACTAAGCCACCTAGTTGCACCCCCCATAAGCTAGTGTTTTCAAAGTGATGGTGTTAATAATAGTTTTTCAGGTGGTCTGCAAATGTACTTTTGGTTCTTGCATAAATAATGATTTATGTGTCATATTTGACAAAAACAAGACATTTTCAGCGATGTCTCAACCATAAAAGACCATGTTTTTCTAATAGTTGAGGTCAGGTTTGTTAGTTTGGAAGCAGAAATTTAAAAAAAAGTTCTGCACTGTAATAGGGGTGAGGGAGAGCACAAATGTTGTGGAGACCTCTAGCAGATTGATATGGAAAGAAAAAGTGAATCTAGACCTAGAGCTCAGAAGACAAAAGATGTACCCAGAATTCAAATTATCATTTTAGAGCCCTCATTCTGAAGGAAACTAGTAGATGCTGTTATAGAAAATGATAAACTAAAATAGGAAGGGAAGAGGGGCCTGGATATTTTATAACATATGATTGTTGAGATATGCTCAGTTGTCTTTGGATGATCATGGGAGAACAGAGAGGTGCCTTAGGACAGGACAAAGGCAAAAATGTCCAATAGTCTGTAAAGGGAAATGAGCAAAGTCTAGAAACTATAGGCCAGGGAAGCTGACATCAATACCTGCTAAAATTCTATAATGTATTAGAAAAGTTAAGGTTAATTAACATCTTGGAAGGGAAACAGCTACCATAAAGAGCCAGCAGAGCTTTATCAGATCCGTAGATCATGCCACACTAATATTATTCTACAGGATAGACTCAAAGTTTAGGATTTAGTTCCCCCAGATTTCAGCAAAGCATTTCATAGTCTCATATTATTCTTGTAGAGAAGTATAGGTTAGATAATGGGCTGCTGGGTAGTTCTGGAATGAATGACTTAACTGGATCCAAAGAACCATTTTAAAGTTCAATGCCACCTTGGAGGGAAGCCTCAGTAGGCTGTCCAAGGAATCTTCCCTTGGCCGTGTTTTGTTTAACATTCGATCTCAGAAGTCTGTTTTACAGAAGTATCAAACATATGTGATGTGCAACATATTTAACAAATACAAATGCAATAAAACATAAATATCAATATATGGTTTTCTAAGTCATTATGCAACTCATACGGTTTAGTGGCCCCATTTCTACTTAAGTTTGACACTACTGATCTAGACCACATTCTCCTTACCCACCTTCAACTTATAGATGAGTGAACCAAGAGGCCAGGGGGATTTAAGTGATTTGTCCAAGGTCACATAGATAGCAATCACCAGAAGTAGCTTTTGAACTCAGAGCCTCCTAACTCCAGGACTCACTGGACAATTTCCACTGACTCAGGACATAAATACTGAGGAAAAAATTTGGTTCTTCCAGTGAAAATTGTACATGGGTCACAAATTTTAGAGACCCAAACCAAATATTAATACTTTGCTGATGCCAAGTGGGGTTTAGGAGGAAGAATAAAAATACAGGAGAGCTATAGATTCACCGCATCTACTACTGATAGAAAACTTCTCACCAAAGATTTTTCATGAGTGGGAGGTCCCATTCCATGTTTCGTGAATTACTGTGGCTACAAAGGTCTGTTCTGCTTACATGTGGAAACAGTAGTCCCAGGTTGTATTGCTGACTTCAGTAGGGATATAGATAGGGCTAGATCGCATCTTCTTCCTACAGAGAAGCACAACTGCCTAAAGTCAAAGTCTGGTTATGAGACATGCAGGAGGAGCCTGCACTTCTTTTCTCTTGCCATCAGTTGGGAGACTTCATAAAAAATACAATGCATGTGGCTCATAAAGAATTTTAGAAATATATAAATGTATATTTATATGTACATACACACATGTATATATGCATATTTGTATAGCTATGTAGATGTGTATATCTATAATTACATATAAAATAGAACTAAAATTATAATTATATCATGATATATAATATATTATAATTATAACAATAGAGGTATAATTATACATTATATAACTATAAATGTGACTATAACTATATAATATATAACTATGTAACTATAATTATACTTATAATATTATATATCTATATTCATGGGTACTATCATGAAATAAAATTAAGAAGGTAAGTGGCAAAACCCTTTCAAATTAAAATCCCATTATGGTTTTTTCCTTATTTCTAGCCATTCCACTTCTTTTTTTTTTTTTTTTTTTTTTTGCTTTAAAGCCCAGCACACTTATAGCTAGCTCATGAGTCATCTAAGCCAGAGGAGTATTTAAACCAGAGGAGTATTTCAATGGGTAATTTGGAACTATGGAAGGAAAGACTATATAAAAGTGAAATAGATAAATATAACCAATTATTCTACTTTTCTATGGTTGATTATCCAGCTTGAGCAAGAAGGAAAAAAACTATGAGCTTAAAAGGACTTCCTGGGTCATCTAGTCCCCTGAGTCCCAAAGAAATGAAGTGACTTGCCCAGGGTCACATAGAGAATAGCAGAGTTAGGATTTTATTTTTTTTCTCTATTTCACTTTCTCACTATTTCACTTTTTTTTTCTCTATAGTACAGTTTGAGATTCTGTGAAGATAGCAAGGAAGTGTCCAAAGTAGAATGTGAACTCAAGTCTCCTGACACCAGGTTCAATCCATACTGCCTTCTAGACATAAGATTAATAAATTCTGATTATTCAGATGAAGTTAATCATAGATCCTTGAGTAATACTATACCACTGGAGGACATGTGGTTAATAATCTGTGATTTCTTCTTTATGGGAAAAATGTTTATTTTGTATATATTTGTATACAAAATTTTTATACAAAAAATAATTTGTATTATTTGGAAGTTGTCTAAGGATAACTGATGAAAAAATGACTTACCTAAGGTCCTAGTGTGTCAGAGATGGGATTTGAACCCAATTCTTCCTGACTCCAAATTCAGCATTCTATCCACTGAACCCATATTGCCTCCCCTTTTTCCAATTAACTTCAGAGAATGTCAAATCTGGTCTATCTTTTTTTAATCACTCATTATAATTTAGTGTGAAAACCTGGTTTTGAGTCAGAGTTCTATGGGCAGGTGATGAAGGGCAAGTCACTCAATCTCTCTAATCTCAGTTTTGTAACCTGTAAAAGGGGATAACAATAAAAATAATAACAATAATGCATATGAAGGTCTAAAGTTCTCTTCAGGTAAAAATCCTATAATTCCATGATTTACCTCATTGTTGTCATAAAGGGAAGTAATTTGTAAATCTTACTGCATTACATAAATGTGAGCTGTTATAACTATTCATTATATTGATGACTACTATTCATTATTTATTATAATAATTATAATCCTGCACTAATAATCCATTCCAGTTCTTCATGTAGTTTTGAGATGACCTTCGGCTTTGCTAGTAGTTAAGCCACTGGAGCATGAGATACAACAGGAGGGAATGAGAGACAAAGAGAGGCAGAGACAAGAATAGAGACAGCAGAGAGGCAGACAGACAGAGACAGAAAGACGGTGTGGGGGGGGAGGGAGAGAGAGAGAGGAGAGAGAGAAGGGAGGGAGAGAGAGAGAGAGAGAGAGAGAGAGAGAGAG
>NW_025364212.1:0-2401 GCF_016433145.1 Gracilinanus agilis | reverse complement strand
TCCTTCCTTCCTTCCTTTCTTTCTTTCTTTCTTTCTTTCTTTTCTTTTCTCTTCTTTTCTTTTCTTTCTTCCTCTTCCTTCTCCCATTCTTTTCTTATTTTTGTCCCGCCCAAGTGCTTATCACAATGTCTGGCACATAGTAAATGCTTAATAAAAGCTGCTGATTTGACTCATCTTGACAACAAAGCAGAGCAATGAGTGGCAAATTTTTCACAACGTGGAGGAACAGGTAAGGTTCTATTATACTCTCAATCAGATCCTAGATAATAGGGATGGAGTAATTGCCGAGGTGGTCGTGATGAAATCTTAAGGGAAAGCGATCACTCTGTCCTAGAGTTTATGTTAGAAGAGATGAAAACTGGCATTGCCTGACATATATCCTAGTTTTTAAAAAACTCTTTCCTTCTGTCATAGAATCAATACTTTGTATTAGTTCCAAAACAGAAGAGTGGTATGGGCTAGGCAATGGGGGTTAAGTCACTTGCTCAGGGTCACCCAACTAGGAAGTGTCTGAAGTCAGATTTGACCGATTTGACAGAGCCGAACCCCCATCCCGTCTCTAGGTCTGGCTCTCAATCCACTGAACTACCCAGCTGCCCCCTATATCCTAGATTTTAAGAGAGCAGACTGCAAAAGGTAGAGAGGAAGGGTGGAAATGATATCAGATACTAAAATTCTATGGGACTGAAGTCAATGGGAAAAAATTAGAAGCTTTCAATTAAACAAGATTACCATAATACTAGCATTTTTAATGCTTTAAGATTCATAAAGCACTATGTAAATCTTATCTCATTTTATCCTCATAACAACACTAAAAGGTAGGTGCTATCATTATCCCCATTTTGTAGGTGAGAAAACCAAAGCAGACAGAGGGCTTGCTTAGAGTGACATAGCTAATAAGTGTATAAGGTCAAATTTGAATTCAGGTCTTCGTGAGTACAAGTCTGATCTTCTATCCACTGTCCCATCTAGCTGCTTCTTGGTATGCCAAGCATTTATTAATGTTCTATTATGTTTCAGGTTCTGTACTAGATTCTGAGGATATAAACACTATGAATGAAATTCTGAAGAGACAGAGAGAAACCTCTAGATGAGGAGGAAAAACAGGGGCTGTTCTAAAGAGATAAACGTGGATATATAGGGAATTCAACAAATTTAAATTTTAAAAATTCATGTGCAAAAGATGGAAGCGCTTGCAAAAAACCAAGGGGGAATATGAGTGTAACATGTAATTATAACGTCAGGATTTCTAAAGCTCAAAATGCTCTGGGGCTGGCAATAGAAACTAAGGACATTTAAAAAAAAAGAGATTTTTTTAAAAAAGCTGCCTATAGTAGGGAAAAGAAGAGGATTAAAGATTAAAGAGCAAACTAGATAGTCTTGTGGATAGAGCACTGGGCTTGGAGATGTGAGTTCAATTCCAAACTTAGACATTTCTAGATGGGCTTTGTTTAACCAGTCTGCCTCAGTTTCTTTGACTATAACATGAGGATCATGTTATTTCCCTACCTCCCAGAGTTGTTTGAGTTTCAAATGAGATATCTGTAAGCTGCTTGACATAAAGTAGGCACTTAGTGACCCCCTTCCATTTGTAAGGAGTAGGATGTTTGGATTAGATGAAATAATGATTTCAAAATAGAGATAAGACAGAACTAATGGCTAAACATTTTCTTTCTTCCATATTCTCTGGCAGAAAGAATGATCTTTGCACTGAAATGACAACAGAAATGATTATGAGGCAGTTGATACTCAGTATAAGAAAGGAGATTGTAAGGGAACCCCTATGGCTGTTATTTAAGAATTCCAGTCATGTCTCCCAGATGCCCAGATATTGAAGGCTCTGGTGCAGGTGACTGCTGAGCCATTGTCAATGCTATTTCTAAAATCGTTAATAAATTAATGGAGGTGACATTAAAGAAGAAGCATTACCATCTGCTTTGCTAGTGTACCCTGTGGACCAAAGGACCTTTCCATCTGACTTGCAACTGAAACTTCCTATTTATGTTGTCATCCACTGTTAGGATGTGACCTCCTGGAGAGCGAGGAGGACCTTGCTTTTCTGCTTGTGTCCTCAGTGCTTAGATCAATTTGAAACACAGTAAATGCTTAATAAATAATCATCCATCCTTCCCTTGTGGAGAATGAGAGCGGCACTCCAAAACCGGAAAAGAGCCAGTGACTTTGAGCTTGATTCCCCGTAGCAGGACATTGGGGACCAGTCTTTATAGGTGAGTATTGAATTCCCCAAAGTTACTTCTTCATTCAATCCCTTGTGGAGATGTTCAGGAACTTTGTGAGACCGATCATCTGCTCTTCTCTTTCCAAACAGAGGGAGGGAGGGAGGGAGGGAGGGAGAGAGGGAAGGAGAGAGAGAGAGAGAGAGAGAGAGAGAGAGAGAGAG
>NW_025364211.1:0-5598 GCF_016433145.1 Gracilinanus agilis | reverse complement strand
GGACAGAGGGGGCAGGGGACGGAGAATACTGGATGCAGGGGAGGAGGAGGCATGAAGAGGAAGATGCAGAAGGGAGGGCATGGAGGGGACCGAAGGGGCAGGAGGAGGAGGAGGAGGAGGGGAGGGCGCCGAAGGGGCAGGGGGAGAGCAGGCGCGGGGCAGGCATCTCCCGCAGGAGGGACTCGAATTCAGCGGGGTAGTCGCTCAGGCCGGGCTGAGAGACCCCTCCCCGATCCCACCCCCGGCCTCACCGAGGAAGAGAAGCGCGAGTCCTGTCAGGACGCCGAGAGCGGGAGGACGAGAACCGGGTCCCCATCCTGCAGACACCGCCTCCGCCTTCGCCGCCAGGGGAGGACAATGGCCTCCTCCGAACCCGGCCCGAATTTGGACTTCCTCTTCCTCTCTAGGCCGCCCGGAGGCCTCCGCGTCTCGGTGGTCCGCCCCGAGTCACCCCGTACTCTGGGCTGCTGGGGAGGGCAGAGGGTGACGTTGGAGTCTGAGATTTGTTTATTATGGCCTCCTAGTTGAACTAGGTGACTCGGTAGATAGCGGTCCGGACCTGGAGGTAGGAAGACTCATTTTCTGGAGTTCCAAGCTAGCTGCTGATGCTCAGCAAGTGACCCTGGGCATGTCACTTAACCCTGTTAGTCTCAATTCATCTTAAAAATGAGCTGGAGAAGGAAATAGCCAGTTACTCCATCATGTTTGCCAAGAAAACCCCATTTGGGATCACGAAGCGTCGGATTGAAAAACAAAAATCTAAGGAAAGTAGCCGGACTGAGACTCAGGGGACCTGGATTCCAGACCCAATATCTTAGTGGTAAACTTCCACACCCTGGGTCTCAGTTTCTTCCTCTGTAAAATAGGGATGCTGGACTTGTCTCTGGGGTCCCTTCCAACTCCACTCTGCTCTTGGTCTTCTAGATTCAGACCAAATCTTCTGACGCCAAATTCAGTGTGCACACTGTGGCAGCCACCTCCTTCAATAGGCAGAAAGCATCCCAAAATGTTAAACCCAAAGGTCTGATTCTCTTGTTTTACAAGTGAGGAAACTGAGGCTAAAAAGATGACTCACCCCAAGTCACAGCCTAGAAGTGTTGCCAGAACTAATGAACCCAGTGCTCTTCCTAGGACCGCCTGTGCCTCCAACAGAGGCACCATACGTGATCCAAATCTCCTCTTGCTTGACTGTGTCGACATGGAATCTAGAGTCCCCAAACTTGTAGCTTAGTGAGGTATGATGAACCCCAAGTTTAGAAGTAGTTTGTAGGTTGGAGACCCCAAAGCTTGTGCTTGCTCCCTGTTCCCATGAGAATCCACCCTGAAGGCTAGCTGTTGCAGACTGAATAATGGACCCCAGGGTAAATGCTAAATACCCTTTTGTCCTAGGTAGTCTTCCCCATGGTATCTGAGACCCTTACCCTGGAGGACACACCTGGGCAGGGACCATCCTTTAGTATCCATTGTGTAAACAGCCCCTTTCCCCTACACCCTACCCTCTAGCTATGATCCCTTTCTCTAGCTTGATTGTATCCTGTCAGTATAATGTCAATCATCTCTCCCAGCCACCTGGATCTTCCCAAAAGGTATATAAATTCCCCAATTTCCTTTGTCCCTAGGAGTGGTCATCTAGCGAGGTGTCACTCCCAGGGGGATCTGGGAGCAGAGCGAAGCAGTGTTCCTTTAGACTCTGCACAAGGCGCAGCTCTGCAAAAGAGGCCAAGTAGCCCTCATCCTCCTTTCCCTTGATTAAAGAGTGGTTTTATGACTATTTAATAGTTCTGCGTTTTTCTAAGTTGACAACAGTAATGCTAGTGAGCTGAACTTGAAGTAAATCAAAGATATTTTAAAGTATATATCACAGGTCCTCCCTGCCCTCTAGGAAGCACAGTTGCTTCATCTCTGTGGCTTCAGTCATCCCAGTGTTTATGAGCATCTGCCATGCTTAATCAGATTCCTTTCAGCACTAAAATTCCTATGACCCATGTTCTCAGTTCTAGTAGTAGCTCTTTCACCTACTGACTATGTGACCAAGCAAGTCCCTCACCTTCTCTGAACCTGGCTTCTCCTCTGTAAAATGAGAATACTTGCCCTGCCTGTTTCACAGAATTGTAACAATCAAATGAGATCGAAAAAGAGAAAGTACTGGTCCAAATACTTACTATATATACCAAACATGGCATTACTACACAAAAGTCTTCCTAGTTTGTTTGTTTTTTTTAGAAATTTTTTTTAGAAATTACTTTGGGAGGGTCAGCTAGGTGGCTCAGTAGATGAGTGGTTCTGGGTTCAAAACTGGCCTTGAACACTTCCTAGTTGTGTGATCCTGGACAAGTCACTAACTTTCATCGTGTAGCCCTTACCACTCTTCTGCCTTAAAACCAATACATAGTATTGATTCTAAGACAAAAAGTAAGGGTTAAAAAAAATTTTTTTTTGTGAGGCCAGATAGCAGTATGTTATCCAGACATGTTATTCATCATATGATTTCTTCATAATCAAAAAGT
This sequence comes from Gracilinanus agilis, assembly GCF_016433145.1. Lineage (NCBI taxonomy): Eukaryota > Metazoa > Chordata > Mammalia > Didelphimorphia > Didelphidae > Gracilinanus > Gracilinanus agilis. Next base: position 3,091 of record NW_025364211.1, on the reverse strand, counting down.
TATCAATATTTTCAATACAAAAATAAATTTTCAGAAATGTTATCATCATTATGGGTACCAACTGTTGTAGGAAGTAGATAAGGGGTAGAGTAAATTTCAGGAATTAGCTTTAAGAGGAAAAGAAGGGAATTTGGATACAAGCTCTGGGAGAGGATTCTGAGAAGGAGAGAAGGATTGTGGGAGTTTGAACTGTTAATGGTTTTTGCTCTCTGCCTGTTTTCCACTGAGCTGGAGGAAAGGAGGTTTTGCTTTGAGAAATTTTCCCTAGGTAGTCATAATTTCATGGAGAGATTATTGACTCCTTGGTTGAGAATCTGTTTTGGAGAAAACCATTTTCCTTGAGATACAGAGATCATCTGCCAGTTATCTATCTGCCAGAAATCCTCTTGGGCCAAGGTAATCCAAAGATTTTTCATCTGGGATTTTGGGTTATATAGTGCAGCCAACCCCAGGCTTTGGTAAGGGCTCAAATTTACCTGTGAGTCTTTTCCTTTTTCCTCTTTTTGTTAATCCGTAGTAATTAGAGTAGTTTAGAGTCAGATAGCTTTTTGGGGGGTTTAGATAAGAGCAGTGAGATATAAGAAGGGATAGAGAAGACCAGAAGATAGATCCATGAGGATCTCTCAGATTGGAGGAAGGAGATATAGCTGGACAGATTTAGGACTATATTTATTATTTGTCTAACATTAATAAACCTTTTCTCTAGCTAATCTATCTATTTTGTACTTATGCAATTGATATTTTTTGAAAAGAAGAGGAGAGGAGAGGGTATCACTCAAAAAGAATAATAACAGAAAAGGTGAAAAAACTCATTGAAATGGTAGACTCTTTGAGGAGAAGAATAATCCAGATGGAAAGGAAAAGTTCAAAGATGGAAGAATAAACAACACAAAATGTAAAAGTAACTAGTCTTAACACTTGTAGTCTAATTTAGAAAAGTCTAGAGTGGGCTAGCCACAAAGTCTTACATTTTCAGCTAGATCAACTCTTTAAAAACTACATTCTTCAGGTTACAAACTCCATCTATGGAGGAAATAACCGCATATAAAATTACAGATCCTTGGAATAGAATCACCATTTGGAAAAGAATCTCCCACTTTTCTTGAATTGAAAGGTAGCACCCATTTACAATGTAATGAATTAGTCATTAGAGGTAAGGCAAAGTGTGGAATTAAGTTTTTATTTACAGGACACTGCAAGGAAGAATATCTCAAATCAAAGCAACATAGCTGGATGAATGAGTTCAATGAGATAAACAAATTTCTTAGATTCCCACAACAATCTAAAGAAATAATAACATCACATTATAAGAATAATATGAGAAAATTGCTTTAATTATTGAAAACGGAGGACAAAACACAAATTGCAGGGGCAGCTGGGTAGCTTAGTGGATTGAGAGCCAGGCCTAGAGACGGGAGGTACTAGGTTCAAATCCAGCCTCAGACACTTCCCAGTTGTGTGACCCTGGGCAAGTCACTTGACCCCCATTGCCCACCCTTACCACTCTTCCACCTAGGAGCCAATGCACAGAAGTTAAGGGTTTTAAAAAAACAAAACAACAACAACAAAAAAAACACAAATTGCATCAGCAGGTGGCAAGACAGTTAAAAAGTGAAATAGGGAGGCTCTGAGAAGAAGATCCAGAAGGAGAAATACAAAATCTTGGGAAGACTGTACACCCAGTAGATTTTCATCTGGGGATTTTTAATTTGTGCGCTTTCTAGCTTTTTAATTTGCATGCCCAATTCATTGACCTCTGCCCTCCCTAATTTGTTAATATATATACGCAAGGATATAAATTTTCCCCTGAGTACTGCTTTGGCTGCATCCTGTAGATTTTGGTATGGTGTCTCAAAATTGTCATTCTCTTCAATATTGTTTCAATGATCTGTTCTTTAGTCAATTTTGGAGAATCATATTTAATTTCCAATTAATTTTTGGTTTGCCTCTCCATGTATCCTTGCTAATTATTATTTTTATTGCATTATGATCTGAAAAGTTTGCATTTATTATTTCTGCTTTTTTGCATTTGTTTGCCATGTTTTTATGTCCTAGTACATGGTCAATCTTTGTGAATGTATCATGTGCAGCTGAAAAGAAGGTGTATTCCTTTTTGTCTCTATTTTTTCTCCATATATCTATTAGCTCCAATTTTTCTAAGATTTCATTCACAATTCTTACCTCTTGTTTATTTTTTGGCTTGATTTATCTAGATCTGATAGAGGAAGGTTCAGGTCTCCCACTAGTATATTTTTATTATCTATTTCCTCCTTAAGCTCCACCAATTTTTCCTTTAGAAATTTGGATGCTATACCATTTGATGCATACATGTTGAGTACTGATATTTCCTCATTGTCTATACTGCCTTTTATCAGAATGTAATTACTTTCCCTATCTCTTTTAACTAGATCTATTTTTACTTTGGCTTTGTCAGATATCATGATTGTGATTTCTGCCTTCTTTTTCTCAGTTTATGCCCAAGAGATTTTGCTCCAGCCTTTTACCTTTACCCTGTGTGTGTCTACCTACCTCATGTGTATTTCTTGTAGACAACATATGGCAGGATTTTGGTTTCTAGTCCACTCTGCTATTTGCTTCCGTTTTATGGGTGAGTTCATCCCATTCACATTCAGAGTTATGATTACCACCTGTGTATTCCCCAACATTTTGGTTTTCTCTCCTTGTTCTGCCCTTTTTTCTTTCACTATTTCCTTCTACACTGGTGTTCTGTTTTTAATCAGTCCCCCTAATCCTCACCCTTATTTTACTTCCCTTTCTCCACTCCCTTTTTATTCCCCTCTTATTTTTCTTTAGGGTTTTTTTAAGCTACCTCACACACCCTTCCTCTCTTGTATTGCTTCCCTCTCCACCAGTCAGCTTGTTACCCTTCTATTTCTCTATAGGGCATGAATAAATTCTCTGCCCCAATGGATTTGATTGTTCTTCCCTCTTTGAGTCAATTTCAATGCACGTAAGAATTAAGTATTTCCTTTCTCCAACCTCTTTACCCTTACAGTGCATTGGTTTTCTCCCCTGCTCCCACCATGTGCTTCTTTATGAAGTATAAATTTATCCCATTTTGTCTCTTTTC
>NW_025364210.1:0-4913 GCF_016433145.1 Gracilinanus agilis | reverse complement strand
GCGTTTGTGCAGAAACACAAATTATGTCATATCAAAACACAAAGATTCTCAATAGTTTCCAAATAGAACAAGACTAAGGTCGAACGTTGGCTGGGTCCTTATCAGAAAGCTGTGGCAAGGAATATTTTCTCAGGGGTGAAATGCCCCTCCTTGAGGAATTTATGACCTTGAGTGTCTAAACTACTTTTGAAACAAAAACAGCTGTATTTCTGACCAAAGGAGAGAATGTTAACCTCTTGACTATTGGTTTGCTAGGAGCTTAAAGCTTTTCATTAAGGAAAGGTGTGGATCAGAAAAGGAGTCAAAAGAGGAGTCTCAGATTTTTATCTATTTGAGACTCTGTTTCTCTTATTGGATTCCCACAAGAACCAATACCTAGTATTGATTCTAAGACGGAAGATAAAGATTTAAAAAAAAAAAAAAGACTAGGTAAGCTTCATGAGAACAGGAAGCACATCTTAACTATCTTCACATCTAATGACTGGCACAGAATAGGTGTTTGCTTAATGATTACCAAATGAATTATCACAAAGACTGCCTTGGTTTGGGGCAATCAGAGAGCAGGAATATCTTGATTTTCACCACTGCTCTGACCACAAGGCACCTCCCCTCCAAAAAAACCCAATAAAATATGGACAACTTCAGTCATCATTCACAATTCATGTTTTTGATCCATGGCCATTCATTGCAATCCTTGCCAATCAGTTTGGACAGGGAGAATATGATCATATAAGTGAAAAAATAATGTTATTCAGAAATAGAAATTCTCTCTTATTTCACCAATGCCAGAAAAATATAGAAACTCACAATACCCTAGAAAATAATAAATCCTTTCTGACATACACAACTTTAGAGATTCATTCATCTTTAGGTCCAGTATTAAATGACTTAATGTTTCTATAAAAACCCTAGGGTACATTAAAAGCATTTAGAAATTGTAAAATAGGGATAATGTTAGAAACTGAGGAAAAAAGGAGCTTCCAGGACCTCAATCTACAGTTAGGAAAAGCAGTAGAGCCAAATTTAAATGTAACTAGGAAATATTGAACAAAATAAATAAAAACATAATAGAACACAGATAATATAAAGTGTGGTTTTATAAGTCAATATAAGGTTGGCAGGATGTAGTGGTCCCCTTTTTTTCAGTTTGATATCTCAAGAGATAATGCAGATCACAGATTTTTTTTAATCTGTCAAAAATCATTTGCACTGGAAGATTTCTAGTTAACCCACAATTTCTGCACTGGCTCTGAACACCTATCACCTCCCCCCTTCCGAAGATTCATTTTCATCTCCTATTTTTCTGAACTTATTAGGAGATTAAGGAAATACAAGCTTGTAGCTACAGCAAATATCCTCAGTATTCTCCCCCCTAACTCACTCCCTACCAAAAAAACTCAATGATTCCTGTGAAGAACAAATAAATAGGAAACAAAAAGGAAATATAGTGTATACTCATTTTTTTTAACCCCACTGACTGATTCGATCACATCTCCTGATGGCATCTCCTTCTCCATACTCTTCCCCTGTAAGATTAGAAGCAACTCGAAACTACTCTTTAATGATGAAAAAAGCAGAAGATGCTGGGGACCTGGTTTAAGTTTCTTCACTAAGGAAAATAAATCTACTGTAACAATCATGAAAATAAGCACAAATCCATGTAACCCAGGGAGAGTCAAAATGACTTCAGGTAAACTTAATGAAAGTAGGTCAGTGAGTCTAAGGAAAGGCTGAACAAATATGTTCTACTTTTTTATTTGGACCTCACTTTCAAAAGAGTATTTATGAAGAACACTCATTCATTAATATTCCCCTTATTGAATAATATAGGCAAATATTTTGTGTTCCATAACTCTATTAAGATGGAAAGCAAGAGTAATTAAAGAGAAAAACTCTACAGATCAAGAATTTCTTTTTTTTTTAAACTCTCATATTTTTAATCATATCTCATATTGGATTTTGGATCCAGCCTGCCTTAAAAAAATCTTTGCATATGAATCATCCACCAATTAGACTGTAAGCAATTTGACAAACTAGGACTACCTTTTCTTCCCCATCTTTGTATGCTTAGCATCTAGCACAGTATGTGGTTAGCATTTAATAAATCTTTGGTGAACTGAATAATCAAAAATTTAACATTTTAGCTCTCCACCATCGATGTCTTTTCCAAAGTAGATCTCAAAGCAAACCACACCCTGCTTCTTCCTTTTCCTAGAAAGTCTTTAATGACCCACCCAATATGAAAGTTCATTCCTACACTTGGCATTCCATGCCTCCAACATTATAATAATAATAACAATAACAGCAGCTAGTATTTACATAGCCCTTTAAGGTTTGCAAAGCCCTTGCATATCATCTCATTTGATCTACATCACACTTGGAGGTGGGTGCTATTACTATGGCCAATTTGTGAATAAGGAAACTGAGGCAAAAAGAGGTTAAATGACTTGCACAGGGTCACGCACAGCTAATAAGTATCTTAAGATGGGATTTTTAAGTCAGAATTTCCTGAAACCAAATTAAGCACTCTTGTGTTTAGTCATTTCATTCATGTTTGACTCTTTATGACCCCATTTGGGGTTTTCTTTGCAAAGACACTGGAGCAGGTTTGGCTTTTCTTCTCCAACTCACTTTACAGACGAGGTACCAGGTTAAATGACTTGCCCAGAATCACACAGCAAATGAGTATCTGAAGACAAATTTAAACATAGGAAGATTAGATCTTCCTAACTCCAGGCCCAGTGGTCTATTTACTATGCCACCTAGCTGCCCCATCATCCTGCCTGCCTTCCAATATACACTACCTTAACCCTCCACTTTTTAAGTTTTATGTTCTGTATGTTACTAATTGTCACAATAACGTTGTAAGTTGCTTTAAGACATATATCTTTAAATATTTATTTTAATATATAATTATATCTATTACATATATAATTGTAACATAAAAATAATGTATATTATATATATGATATATATATAAAAATAAAAAAAAATTCTGTACCTTTCCATTAGTTCTATTATTTTTATAGTATCATCTCACAGAAAAAGCAACTTATATTCACATATAGCTACAAAAGAGCTTACCTTTCAACTATTCCAGGATAAGTAGTAGGAATATAATTATCTTTGTTTTATAGATAAAGAAACTGAGCTTTAGAGAGAATTAGCTCATAAATAGTAAGAATGAGCTGGGCCAGATCTTTAGATCCTAAATAATCTCCAAACCTCTGACTTTTCCAAAATCCTCCTTTAATACTTATCTCCAGTGAATCCTTCAGTTAATAATTTTACACTCCCAATACTGGAGTCTAGAAACAGGAACCCTTCCTTCAGATGCCATAAAAAAAATTCTTTAGTTACTTACTGCATACAGCACTCATACAGAAGGCACCTTGTCATTTGTTAATAGTGATGCTACTTTCCAGTACACTCTGGAGGAATCACATCACAAACTGATGCGGACTACTGTGGACTCATTCTAGTCTTGATCTCTGATAATCTACTACTAATTCATCATCATTTATTAATTCCAGGAGACTTTTGTTCCAGGTCCTAAATAATTTGCCAGGCTGATTTTATCTGCATGATGGCCCATATACTCTACATAAAAAATAAAAAATTTTAATTTTAAAAGAGAGAGAAAACTTTCAGAAACAATGTGAGTTTTTCATCTTGGACTACATATAAATTTTGGGATATTACGCTGAGGATTTAGCAGGGAGAAAATCCCAAATATTACTTCTATATCCTATGATTCATTTGAAAGAGTAAAAATAACCTCATTGCAGTAGGTTCCAATCTGGTCTTCTAGCTTCTCTCTTCAACCCATCCTCCAAATAACTCCAAACAGATATTCTTAAAATACAAATCTGACCATATCTCCCTTTCCCTCTCATCAAAACAATTTTTAAAACTATTAGGCAGCTAGGTGGTGCAGTAGATAGAGTGCCAGGTCTGGAGTCTCTGAGTCCCAAGTTCAAATCAGGCCTCAGACACTTACTGGCCATATGAGCATAGACAAATCACTTAACACTATTGCCTCAGTTTCCTCATTGGGAAAATAACCTCAGGAAGGAAACAGCAAACCACCTTAAGTGTTTTTTACCAAGAAAAGAAATGACTGAACAATAAAATTGCCCTTAGGGAAAAAAATTTGATCTTCAGTTTATAATTTAAAGTCCTCTATAATCTGGCTTCCACTTACTTTTCCAGACTTATTTCATATTATTCCCCTTTTCTCATACTCTTTTCCAGTCAAAGTGGCTTTCTAACTGTTCACTCTATTGGACATCCCATCTCCTGAGTCAGTGCTTTTGTCTGGTCCTCTGTGTCAGAAATCTCCACTCCTAAAATCCCTCCACTTTCTTAAAGACACAGCTCAGATGGCCTCCCTAACAAAAGATCTACCTCAATCCTCCCTATTCCTAACATTTCTCCATTCTCGAAAGTACTTTGTACTTACTGACTTATAGACAGTTTGTATTCTCTTCCCCTCACTGAATGCAAGCACTTAGAGAAAAAAGGCAACTTTTTTTCATCTTTGTATCCCTAGCACTTTGTACTCAATAGGCATTTAGAAACATGCATTTAATAATATATCTAGGGCTGTAAGTGTCTGCTGTACATCTAAATCAAAACATTTTTTAAAAAAGCAATTTGTTTTCAAATTAGAAACACAGCATGCCTGCACAATTTATCTTCATTTCAAGAAAATAAATGGTTGCCACTGCTTGGGAACTTTAAAATTAAAGTTATAAGTCAATTATGGAGGCAGCAGAGTGGTCCAGTGGATTGAGAGCCAGGCCTAAAGACAGGAGGTCTTGGGTTCAAATTTTCTTTTAGATACATCCAGTTGTATGAACTTGGGGGAAGGAAGGAAGGAAGGAAGGAAGGAAGGAAGGAAGGAAGGAAGG
>NW_025364209.1:0-3566 GCF_016433145.1 Gracilinanus agilis | reverse complement strand
AAGTTTCTCTTGGTGTCCCCTGCTATTTACCCCCTCTTTCCCATCCCCCACGCCATCTTAGATTATTTAGTGTTCCACCCTCACCCTGTGAATTATTCTTCTGATTACTATAATAGTGAATATTATAATAGTGAATAGAGTTCACTACAGAGAATTATACATAACATTTATCTACATAGGAATACAGATAATTAGATCTCATTGAGGCCCTTAAAAAGGCAAATTTAAAAATTATAAGTTTTCTTTATTTTCCCTCTGTATCTTATTTACCTTTTCAGGTTTCTCTCGATTTTTGTGGTTCGATATCAAACTTTCCATTTAGCCCTGGTCTTTTCTGTGCAAATACCTGGAATTCTTCAATTCTGTTGAATGCCCATACTTTCCCCTGGAAATATATAGTCAATTTTGATGGGTAGTTGATTCGTGGCTGAAGGACCAGCTCTCTTGCCTTTCTGAATATCGTAATCCAAGCCTTGTGATCTTTTAGCGTGGAGGCTGCCAGATCCTGTGTGATCCTGATTGGTGCTCCTTGATATTTGAATTGTCTCTTTCTGGCTTCTTGTAAGATTTTTTCTTTTGCTTGAAAGCTTTTGAATTTGGCAATAATATTTCTAACCATTTTCTTCTCTGGATCGAATGTAGTGGGTGTTCTATGAATCCTTTCGATGTCTATATTGCCCTCTTGTTGTAGGACTTCAGGGCAATTTTGCTGAATAATTTCTTTTAGTACGGAGTCCAGGTTTCTATTAATTTCTGGTTTTTCTGGAAGACCAATTATTCTCAAATTGTCTCTTCTAGACCGGTTTTCTTAGTCTGTCACTCTCTCATTGAGATATTTCATGTTTCCTTCTATTTTTTCAGTCTTTTGACTTTGTTTTATTTGTTCTTGTTGTCTTGAGAGATCATTAGCTTCTACTTGCTCAATTCTAGCCTTTAGGGATTGATTTTTGGCTATTATCTTTCGGTTTTAGGCCATAATCTTCTGGTTTTTGGCCATAATCTTCTGGTATTCCTTTTCAATCTGGTCATTTCTGGTGTTCAATTGTAAGATTCTACATTTTAAACAGTTATTTTCTTGCCAGATCTCTTCCATTTTCCTCAAAATCTCAGTTTTGAACTCTTCCATAGCTTGTGAGGAGTTTTCCTTATTTGAGGAGGGTCCGGATGCTTGTTTGTTCTCCTCCTCTGTTTGCTCGGTTGTCTGGATTTTCTCTGTGTAAAAGTTGTCGAGTGTTAAAGGCTTCTTTTTCTTGTTGTTATTCTTTCTCTTCTGAGCTTCCTGAGACTGGGTAGCCATCATTAGCCCAGCAGCTTCTCAGGTTTATCCTCGCGCTCAGTGTCTGTCCGCGGTCTATTGGCTCGTGAGGTCTGAGTCCTGGTTTTTTCCAAGGTCAGGCCCCCTGGTGGACCCCCTTGCTTGATCCTCTGCAGGAGGTTCCTTTACAAGTCTCAGGGCACTGCTTCCATAGTCGTATGCCTGTCTGCACTGGTTCCCCACTCAGGTTTTCAGAGCTTTAGTTCCTGGCTGTGTCTGCCTCCTCCCACGCCTCCTCCCGTGCCTGCGCTCTCAGCCCGCGCTCTGCACCCGGCGTCCACTCTCTGCTCCCACGCTCAGATTTCGCGTGCGTTCTTTGGTTTATTGGGGTCCTAAATCTTGCTGCTCTCAGGAACAGGCCCCGGAGCTGCCAATGACTCGATGGGTGCCCCAAACTTGGTCTATTTCTTTTTAGCTGGCTTCAGAGCTATAGATGTTGTGTGTGGAGGGGGTGGGGGTGGGGTGGTTGCTCAGCTCGCGATTTAGTGAGAGCTGTTTCACACCTTTATAGCATGGAAATGCCTCGATTCCACGTACCTTCCACGCTGTGCCCTGTTGTGGGGTCCTCCGTTCGTCTGGACTTGTTTTTATGTCCCCTTGAGGAGTTTTGTGTGTTTTGGTCAGGAGAGGTTAAGAGCTGCTTCTTACTCTGCCGCCATCTTAACCCGGAACTCTCGAATCTGAAATCTTTTGGAAATCTGAAAACCAGGGATATGCTGAAGCTGATTGTTAAGTTTTCAGAATGATCATTTTACATATTACGAATGGGCAAACACTAAAATCAGGGTTTGATGTTACTTTGATGTTACTTAACTAGGTTCAAGAAAGAGATGGAAAAATGCTAATAATGAAGATCGAACTGAAAAGTGTGCCATGAATGGATAGTTTTCCCCCCCAGAGAGTCGATGGCTAAACATTTACTAATATACCCCTGACTTTTAAACAAGAAGCACTGTTAAACCAACTGACATACTATCTCTTTGAAGTTAAATTTTGACCAATATATAACTTATATTTATCTTTATCAAATGTTATATTTGTAATTTTTATGCATATATGTGTATAACTAACACATGTATATAGCATAAACATATAGTATAGACACCGTACTCATTTATATATATACACTTAATTTGTTACTAAGTCAGTCATTCAATTTGAATAATATTTCTTATAAGAAGATATTGTTCTAGGGGGCAGCTGGGTGGCTCAGTTGATTGAGAGCCAAGACAAGAGATCCTGGGTTCAAATCTGGCCTCAGACACTTTCTGTGACTCCGGGCAAGTCACTTAATCCCCATTGCCTAGCCCAGTGATTCCCAAAGTGGGCGCCACTGCCCCCTGGTAGGTGCTACAGAGATCTAGTGGAGCGGTGATGGCCGCAGGTGCATTTGGAGGTGGTGAATAACTGTAAGGGGGCGGTGATAGTATGTGAGAGGGGACTCTGAGTAACATTTTTTTCTGCAAAGGGGGCGGTAGGCCAAAAAAGTTTGGGAACTACTGGCCTAGCCCTTACCACTTTTCTGCCTTGGAACCAATACACAGTATTAATCCAATGACAGAAAATACAGATTTTGGGGAAAAAAAGAAGATATTTTTCTAGGTCCTTCAGATTTATAAACAAAACTGCATTGACATGGAAAACTCCAATGGAAGTTGATTCCACTGTAACTTATAATCTTAAAATGTGGCCTAAAATGCTGAGAAGTAAAGTGAATTGTTCAAGATCACACAGATAACACATGCTAGAGGCCAGAATTGGACTCAAGTTTATCTGGTTTAATTAAGAACAGTCTTCTGTCTACTATATACAGTGATGTCAGTCAAATAGAAATAGATCCCAGTGGACTGTACATTGTTTTAGAAAACAAATTGACATTATATAAGCCTATGTTTTCATTTATATTGATAAAAATTTTCCATTTACATTTTAATCTAATTTGGCCCAATGGAATTTTGCAACCCTCAAACCTTGAGTTTGAAACCTTTCCATTATATAAGCTGCCCTTAGTAGATATAAACATAAATAAATGTAAGATATTCTGGGGGCAGAAATAGACATATAGAGACAGGAAGAGGGAAAGACACAGAAAGAGATAGGTAGACAGAGAGGAGGGAGAGAAAGAGAGAGGGGGGGTAGGAGGTAGAGGGAGAGAAAGGGAGAGAGAGAGAAGGAGAGAGAAAAAGAGGAAGAGAGAGGGAGAAGAGAAGGAGAGAGAGAGAGAGAGAGAGAGAGAGAGAGAGAGAGAGAG
>NW_025364208.1:0-4166 GCF_016433145.1 Gracilinanus agilis | reverse complement strand
ATATATATATGTTATAATTAAAGAAATGCAAATCAAAACAACTCTGAGGTATGAACTCATACCTAGCAGATTAGCTAATATGACAGCAAAGAAGAGTAATAAATGTTGGAGGGTATGTGGCAAAATTGGGACACTAATGCATTGCTGGTGGAGTTGTGAATTGATCCATCCATTCTGGATGGCAATTTGGAACTATGCCCAAGGGGTGCTAAAAGACTGTCTGCCCTTTGATCCAGCCATAACACTGCTGGTTTTATACCCCAAAGAGATCATAGGGAAAAAGACATGTACAAAAATATTTATAGCCACACTCTTTGTAGTGGCAAAAAACTGGAAAATGAGGGAATGTCCTTTAATTGGGGAATGGCTGAACAAATTTTGGTTTCTTCTAGTGATGGAATACTATTGTGCTCAAAGGAATAATGAACTGGAGGAATTCCATGTGACCTGGAATGACTACCAGGAATTGATGCAGAGTGAAAAGGAACAGAACCAGGAGAACATTATACACAGAGACTGATACACTGCTGTGGTAAAATTGAATGTAATGGACTTTTCTACTAGTAGCAGTGCAATGAACCAGGACAATTTTGAGGGATTTATGAGAAAGAATGCTATCCACATTCAGAGGAAGAACTGTGGGGGCAGAAACACAGAATAAAAACAACTGCTGAACACATGGGTTGATGGGGAGACGATTTGGGATGTAAACTTTAAACGACCACTCCAGTGCAACTTATCAATAAACTGGAAATAGGTCTTGATCAGTGACACATGTAAAACCCAGTGGAAATGTGTATCAGCTATGGGGAGGGGGCGGTCTGTGGGGGAGAGAAAGAACATGAATCATGTAACCATGGAAAAATTTCCTAAAAAACAAAACAAAAAAATAAACAGACAAATACATAAAACAAACAAACAAACAAAAAATAAATAGCAGCATTCATAGCTGCCCTCATAGGAAGGAAAGAGGGTTTGACATGGAAATCCACTGAATTTATGTCCTGTCTACGTCAGCACATAATGATAGGAAGTCAGTGGGCTCAAAGGTACAAGATTTCCAACTAAACAGTACTTACTGTCTGCAAAGTACTGGGCTAAGAGCTAGGGATATAAATAGAAAAGTAAGACAGTTCCTACTCTCAAAGAACTCATTTGTAACTGGAGAAATATCATATGGAAGGTTTTAGTGGTAAGTCAGATGAAAAAATCCCCTGGTCCCAGGATGAAGTGGCAAAGTAGATGTTAATGCCTCTTCTTTAATGTCACTTTCACTGATAAAATGATGTCAATTTTTGACACTGAACTATCTGACAGTGACAATGATAGAGACTGCTGGCAAGAAATTGCTTTTCTGGGTCTTCAGTAGTTGTGGCTTTAACAAATGACCGAAGCACTATAGGTGGCAGTGACAAGAGTGGTGCTAGGCAGAGTTATCCCCCAATTAATAAATGGGCAAAAGGTATGTATAGATAATTTTCAGATGAAGAAATCAAAGCCATATAAGAAATGCTTTAAATCACTACCAAATAGAGAATACAAGCCAATTCAATTCTGTAGCATCATCTCAAATTCAGCAGGCTGGCTAAAATGATAAAAGGACAAAATAATGAATGTTGGAGTTGTAGGAAAATGGGGACACTAATACATTGTTAGTAGAGCTGTGAACTGATCCAAACATTTTGGAAAGCAATTTGGAATTACAGCCAGAGAATTATAAAACTCTATATACCTCTAGGACCTAGAAATACTGGGTCTATTTCCTGAGGAGATCAGGGAAAAAGGAAAAGGATGCTATGTTCCTCAATATTTATAGTGGCCTTCTTTGTAGTAGCAAAGATTTGGAAACTGAGGGGATACCCATCAATTGGGGAATGGCTAAACAAATTGTGGCCTATGTTTGTGTGCTGGATTACTGTTCCCCCATATGAAACGATGAGCAGGCTAATTTCTAAAAAACTTGGGAAAAAGACCAATGAAATGGGTAGGATCATCATACATAGCTATGGATTTCATACCTGAAGAAAAACTTGTGACTGTTACCTCCAGAGAGTGAACTAAAAGGTGGAAACATGAAAGACTTAATTTTTATGAGTATGTGTGTCTCCTGGATGATGCCTTTTATGACGTGGGGTGGGTGGGAAAAGGCTGGGACACTTTTGGATAAATACTATTAATAAATTAAAAAAAAACATGGTACTAGGCTTTATCTCTACAGGGATTATTTACCAGATGATGGCTAAGGGTAGGCAAAGGGCACTGTTATTATCAAAGCTCTTGGGTTTAGGGTACTAGGTTATTTCCATCAGGATCTGAGGAGAAGTGGTGGTCAAGGTGGTGCTGATGGTTTGACTTTTCTTGACACATCTTGCTGCCTATCTTTCTCTCAGTGTGCCTCGCTGCATCAGCTAGCCTCGCTTGCCTGCCCTGTATATATTGGCAGTTGATTATGTTGTGAGGAAGATTAGTTATTGATTAGGTATTAAGTACATAGCAGGAAGGAGCTGGAGCTGGGAATTCCAAGATGGAATGAAGGAGCAGGGAGAAGGGACTTGGCTCTGAGTGGGACTCCATGAGGGGTTAGCACAAACTGTGGTTAGCCCTGGGAGACCTCAGAGTAAAGGACCCTGCATCCTGATTTTCCCCTGGGATCCTGTGTGGTGTGGCATCTAGCAAAGAGGACAAGATCTACAGTGCCAAAGGAAGAAGGAGAAGTTTGAGATCTGGTGGACAGCATTTCAAGCACTCCCTCACAACCTGGTACCTGAGACCACCTTGACTCCTGGCATCCAGAGATCATCAGGGGATTGCAGTGAGAATCGCAAAGCCACAAAGGCCCTAGCTGCACTCAAGCCTGGCGGGTTCCAGGTCTGAGGCAGTCACCCAGTGACTCCATTTACAGCTCCTTGGGCCCTGTTAGTTTAGATAACTAAGTTAGTGTAGTAATAAGTCCTTCCCTTTCCCTGTGGGTTTTTGTCATTTAGGTGTTGAGGTTTTAGAGTAGACATTCCTATCCCTCCTTTTAATTGTTCATTATTAAACCAGTTATATCCTGTTACCTTGCCTGTGGGACTCAAAGCCTCTGGCTCAGGAAGGCAGTTGGTCAATGGTCCTTTTTTGACAGTTAGGAGCTGCTTGGCTGTTCATGTCTTCAATGTCCAGGTCTAGTCTCTCATAAATCCCAGTGTGTGTGTTCCCACAAACCACTTAGTTTATTTATAATATCCCTGGTAACCCCATTACCTTACTTATATTTCCCACAATTAGCAGTTGGTGGGTATGGCTGACCTGTTTCTCCATATGAACTGCTTACACTGATGACATCTGTGAAGGTTAGGCAGGAAGCAGAATTGAGTGATCTAAGAGTTATCACTCTCTGGGCTACTTTTTTATATATATATAAAATGCCTTTCTTTGTTCTTTTGGTTCTGCTTTAATCACTCTGCATCACTTCAGAGAAGTCTTCAGAAGTTTCTCTAAATTCTTTACACTTCTTATACCATCTCCCCATCACTGGACACTATTTAATCCTCAATTTTTTACTATTACATATTATGCTGCCATGGGTTTTTACTTTTTTACATAAGTCTTTTCTTGCTATCATTAACATGCTTAGTGTATACACTTAGTAACAGGATCTCAAGGTCAAAGAGCATAAACAAGTAACTTTACTCATGTATTTTGCAGCATAGCCTAACTTCCTATAGCGACTTTAACACTGATTTTTTACCATTGATCATATTTATCAATTTAATAGGTATGTAAGCTGGTACCTCAGACTTGTTTTAATTCATCCCTTTTCAATTAATAGTGAATTTGAACAATTTTTTGATGATTTTTTGATAGCTTATATTCCTTCTTTTAAAAACTAATGATCTCTTGATAATATATGTATAACCCAGATCAACTGCTTACCATCTCCAGGAAGGGGGTGAGGAGGGAGGTAGGAGCCAATTTTGGACCTTATAATTTTGGAAAGTGCATGTTGAAAATTGATGTTGTATGTAGAAAATTGATGTTGCACGTAATTAAGAAAATTAAATATGTAAATATACACATATATATAAACCAATGATCTTGCTTGTCTTCTAGAGTCCTTAATTTTATAATTTTATATATAATTATTATATATTATACTATTTATTATATATTATAATATATTTTAA
>NW_025364207.1:0-6412 GCF_016433145.1 Gracilinanus agilis | reverse complement strand
TATATATATATATATATATACAGCCACTTGTCTTAGTTCAGATCCCTATCACCTTTATTTTTATAATAGCCTCATAATGGATTTCCTTGCTTCAACCCTATTCCACACACTGCTTTAAAGTAATTTTTCTTAAGAATAGATCTAACAATATGACTCTTCTATTCAACAAACTCAAATGGCTGACTATTGCCTCTAGGATAAAATATAAACTCTTGAGTTTGGCTTTTAAAGTCCCAAACAACTGCTTTCATCATATCTTCCCAGACTTACTGGCTTAGGTTATCCCCATTCCTGAAATATTCTTGCTCCTTAACTCTGCTTCAGTTCTTCTTCCTTAAGATGTAGCTCACCTTTTTTCTACATAAAGCCCACCACAAAGTAGGCATTTAATAAAATAATAAAAATAATATAATAAAATAAAATGAATTGATTGATTGTGATTTCAAATTTCAAAAAGGATATGATTATTCTTACAGTTATTTGATTATTTTTCAGGTTCTTCGTCTTATTGCATCTTCATTATGTCCTCAGGATAATATAATAAAAAGACATAAGAATTAGGTCTAAGTTCCTTTTAAAATCAGAATAAAATAGCACAATAAGCAATAAATAGCCACTTAAAATCACCAACGCTGAATTTCTTAGTAGATAATTGGTCCAGAGAAAATGGGCACGCTTTATTATGATTTCTGCCACTAGCTAGCTTTGCTAATTTGGAAAAATCGCTTCACTTGGGTTTCTCAGTCTCTCGGTAGTAAATGAGTCGCTTGAACTAGTTGATATCTAAGGTATGGTTTAGCTCTAACATCCTTATTCTAATCTTTTCTAGTTTCTATTAAATGAAAAGGGAAAAAATGTTTTAATTGGATGACCTTTCTCATGCTTTCTTCTTTGCATAAAATTTGCATTTTTGCATTAATTCTCCATCAATAATGGAGAAGGGAAACAAAGATTTAGGGGTCCTGGCTAGCATACAGCAGAAATCACAGCAATCAACCAGAAGACCCATTGATATGGCATTACAAGCAAGGTAGAGCTGGAACCTAATCATGCTAAGTGCTTGGAGACCACTCACATATCTCATTTACTACTCTGCCTCAGTGCTTAAAGTTCTCATGTTGAGAGGCAAGAAAGAACAGTGGAATAAGTGAAGGCATGGGATTTAGTCCTAGTTCACACTTACAATCTTTGGGACTTAATATTTTCCAAGCCACAGATTGTTTACTTCATGAACACATGCACAGCCTTGGAGATGGAAAGTCCTGGGTTCAGATTTGGTCTCAACACTTCCTAGCTATGTGACCCTGGGCAAGTCACTTAACCCCAATTGCCTAGCCCTTACCAGCCTTCTAGCCTTCTGCTTTAGAACTGATGCTTAGTAGTGATTCTAAGATAGAAAGTAAGGATTTTTTTTAATGCACTAGATATCCCACAGAGTTGTTGTGGGCAAAGTCTTTTGCAAGTTGTTAAAATATATATATATATTTGAACTCTTACTCATATTATGGTTCCTTTAAATTAAAGGCATATATACTTTACTAGTCAAGATCAATATACTAAAATATTTTTTACTACAAGAGGCAATACTTCAGGAATACATATTTCTATAGCACTTTGGAGATTGTACAAAAAGTCTTCCTCCTATTAAGCCAGGTCATTAAAAAAATTGTTATCTCCATTGTGCTATTGTTGTTCAGTTGTTTCAGTCATGTCCAATTCTTTGTGATCCTATTTGGGATTTTCTTACCAAAGATACTAGAGTGGTTTGCCATTTCCTTCTGCAGCTCATTTTACAGAAGAGAAAATTGAGGCCAACAGGCTTAAGTGACTTGCCCAGGATCATACAATTAATAAGTGTCTGAGGCTAGATTTGAACTCAGGTTTTCCTGACTCTAGCTCAGCACTCTACCCACCATGACACCTATTATCCCCATTTTACAATGAGAAAACTAACATAATGAAATGACATTGCCAAAGCTGCATTGCTAGTAAGTAGCAGAGCCTGGACTCAAACATGTCTTCTAACTACAAGCCCAGTTCTCTACCTTTCTGAGTTAAACTATAGTTTATCCACCAAATATATGTAGAGATGAGGAAATCTATTATCAGAGTTCCAATCTGTAAAATGGAGACAATACTCAGCACATACCACAGGTGGTGGTTTTGAGACTCAAATGAAGTGATGCATGTGTTTTAATAATTTTAAAGCATTACATAAAGGAGAACTATTACTATTATTTTTAGATCTAGGATTTGTCATTTTTGATGGTGAAAGAGAAAAAAGTAAAGCTTTATGGAGCATGAGTGCTATTCAAGGAGTCTGAGGAAGTTATGTACACTTATACAGCATCCAAAGAGAATTTCCATTTCAATTCATTAAATAGTATTTGTTTAATTAACTGGAGAAATAGTCATGAACAATTTCTCATATCTTTCTTTCTATAAAATCACTAAATCTCATGAGATTACATAAATATTAATATTACTGGTTATATAATTTAATAATGTCAGTTATAAGAAAACAATGACATGGGTAACTTCACAATATTTTAGTTGTGAAAAAAGAGCCCAGCCATTCACCTGTCACCATCACTGTAACTACCAATGACTTCCAAAAACACAGACCCATCAAGAAACTCAAGAGACCAAAGTCCATTGAGGGTTCTCTTCATCACCTTCATAAGATAAAA
Source organism: Gracilinanus agilis (assembly GCF_016433145.1). NCBI lineage: Eukaryota > Metazoa > Chordata > Mammalia > Didelphimorphia > Didelphidae > Gracilinanus > Gracilinanus agilis. Next base: position 3,722 of record NW_025364207.1, on the reverse strand, counting down.
GTAGAAATAATTCTATCAAGAATGAAGACCTCTCCCTCATGATTCAAAATCTGCCCAGGCAGGTGGTGGTGGTGATGGTGGTGGTGGTGGTGGTGGTGGTGGTGATGGTGGTGGTGATGATGATAGCAATGATAACAACAAGAATCACCAGCATTTATGTAATGCATTAAGATTTGCACAGCACTTTATACCTGGGAAAATAGCACAAAGAGTTAATTCTTCTGGTTATTTGACTCCAACCTTAAATGGAATCTACCTGACTAATTTCACCTTATGAAAACATTAGGGCTTTCAGGACCAGCTTGGCACAAACATTGCTTTTCTAGGAATTAGGCCAGACCTTGAGCAGCCCTTTTGCTAGGGACTTTTGGTCATAACCTTTCTTTTAGGCCAGATCTCTTACTCAAATAACCATGCTTTAAATAATATCACTAAATTGAATTACAATATTTTTTCCAGGTTGAACTCACTTGAAGAAATTGCATATGAAAAGCATAACTTCACCCTTTTCCAAATGAGATGTTGGTTTTCTTTGGGCCAATCAAAGGATTCCTTTTCAGACAGATCTTTGACAGTAGCCAACTTGTAATGATTCTAAAAGAAAAATAAAAAATATAACTCTATAATAATAATAATAATAATAATAATAATAAAACCACACACACTCCCTTTATTCTTATAATCCTCTTTTTTTTACCTACCACTCTAGTGCCTGATGGGCTTTATTCCAAATCTCCATGTATGTGAAGGCCAAGAACAGGACAAATATCTCTATTATCCGAAATCTGGATTGTGCAAATAATGTTCTCGTCAATTATTTATTTGTAAAATGCATATTCAAACACTGATCTTTCTTTTTTCAATTCTTTGAAGTTTTCATATATTCAAATTGAAATTCATCTACATCTATCAGTTGAATGTTCCTGGAATTATGTTGGATCACCCTCTAGCATCTCTCTTTTACCTTAAAAGTAGTTTTCAGAATTAATCAAATGGGGTGCAGGAGAGCATAAGTAAAAAAATGGCAACAAAATTGGCATCATGCTTGCAGTAGACTCCTTTTAGATGAGCTACTTTGATGACTCATTAGAGGTGACCCTGAATTCTCAGAGCCTGATCTGGCCTTGGTAGATTGTTTAAATTGAAAAAAATCATTGAGAATATATCTAGTGCTAGACCATGAGCTGATAAATTTTTCAGAGTTGGGAAATCTAGAAGATCCTTCAAGCACTGAGATATTGCATAGGGAAGTCAGAGCAACTAGGTTTGAGAAACATTCATTAATGGTCTACTATGTGTAAAGTACTATTTGAAATGCTTGAGGAAGGATTAAATTAAATAGACAGCATCTTTCCATTCAAGGCATTTAAAATCTAGTACATAGAGCTTTGTAAGGCTGAGTAGAGTGAAAGGTGTTTGTCAGAGAATAATAAGAAATGGTGTGTGAGTGAATAATAAAAAATGGTTCAGAAAAGGTTGTTGGAGCCAGCTCAAATACTCAGGAGATAAGGTCAATTATTAATTTTTTTGTGCAAGCTTTTAGACCTGGGAGATCAGCAAATGCAAGAAATCAGAGTTTGAGCTGTTGTTTAGTTGATTTCTAAACTTAAAAAAAATGTTAACAATACAGATTAAACTTTAAAATGTATAGTGTGTATTTTTTTCAGAGACCTGGTTGTTAAATATTTATTAGCACACTATCTGAAGTAAGGTTGAATAAAAAGGGAAGGGCCAAACCATGGAGAACTTTGAAAGACAGCCAAGGGGAAATTAGGTGGCTCAGTGAATAGAGAGCCATGCCTGTAGATGAGAAGTCCTGGGTTCAAATATAGCCTCAGATACTTCCTAGCTGTGTGACCCTGGCAAGTGATTTGATTCTAATTTCCTACCTTTTTTCACTCTTTTGCCTTTATATTTAGTATTAATTCTAAGACACTGGTAGTTGCCAAGCAGTCTATAGGGTCACTTGTCAGCAGTGCTATAAAGACAGGGGATATAACTAAACATGAATTGGACTAGTGACCTCAGAAAACCTTTTCAACTTGAGATTTTTGTGGTTCTAGACTTATGGTCAAAATGGAATCAACTAGATTATCATGATATTAATTTTGCCTTTGTGTAATCTCCAAGTCATTTGTTAGACTTAAATATTCATATTTAAAATCTTTACTTTTACCAAAATAAAACTATACTTTCAAAAGAATTTTCTTTTTTATAAAACTGTACGTAGTAGTGAGCAAATCAGTAGTGATGCGAAATTCATGCGCAGCAAGACAAACCCTCCAGGCTTACTTGGAAAAGGTCCCCAGCTAACTAACTTTTGGCTCAAGATAAGAAAAACACATTTTCATGCTGCCGATACATATATATTTCATTCAGTTTCATCTCAGAAGGAGACCATTCGAGAGGAGCAAGACCTCAGAAACACAGAACTAACATTGTATGTAAAATTTCTGACCTTAGCATTTCTTTATTTTATTTTATTTTATTTTTTCTTAGCATTTCTTGATGTTTTTCATAGCTCCTAAAATGCTGAGAGTCCCCTTGTTAAATGACTTTGTGATTCTCCTCTAGTTCCCTTCTGACGATTATATTCATCTTGAGTTATATTAAATTGATTCTTTATTTTTATTAACTTTTAAATAAATAAATAATAATAAATATTTTATATTTAATAGTATTTAATAATGATATTTTCATAATACTATTTTAATAACAATAAAATTATTATTTAATAACATAATAGTTAATATTTTGCTATTATACTAATGTAATTATTTAACAAAATATTTTATTAATAATTGATTACTACATTAAATTGATTAATGATATGCTTGCTTACAACTTCATGGTGTGATTACAATAAGATTTAAGGTCACTTCTAGATAAATTGTGTTCTCTCAAAGACAACAATTCTAGTTTCTCCCTCAGGTGTTCTTTGCATATTAAACATCATATTACAATCTATATTGTACTTACATTGCATCCAATAGTATTGTTGTTGTTGTTCAGTCATGTCTGACTCTTCTTGACCCCAGTTGGAGTTTTCTTGGCAAAGACACTGTATAAATGGAAATTTTGAACCTTGGACTGCATTCCCCCATAAGTCCCTTAGTATTTCCCCAAATTCCCTTTAATCTCTCCTGCACCTCCATGTTTGCGTGGTCACATTATTGTGTTATAAGTTCTGCAGTTCCTCCCTCTTGTTCTTTTTGCTCTTGGGAGTGGGCTAGTTAGTACCTTTTAGCTAGTATTTTTTTGCTAGTTTATTATTAATAAAACTTTATAAATATGATATTTAGTATTTTGCATATTAATTTTAATCTCTATAACACTAAACATGGTTTGCCATTTCCTTCTCTAGTTCATTTTAAAAATGAGGAAACTGAAGCAAATTGGCTCAAGTGAATTCCCCAGGATCTCACAGCTAGAAAGCGTTGGAGGTCAAACTTGAACTCGGGACTTCCTGCCCCATTGCATCCAAACCATTCATCACTTTACTACGGAAGCCAGTCAATCCAGTCAAGAAAAACCATTCTGTCCAATTGGGTATTTGTAGATATTCTGACTAGTTGAATGTTTAGTGTATCAAATGGAAGCTACAGCATTAATAGGGTCTTAAATTGTCTTCTCCCCAGGTTAGGGAAACCTTGTAATAGTGTCAAGTCACAAACATTCAGAAATTACCAGGAAATTCAATTCTGATATATATATATATATAT
>NW_025364206.1:0-5447 GCF_016433145.1 Gracilinanus agilis | reverse complement strand
GAAAGAAAGAAAGAAAGAAAGAAAGAAAGAAAGAAAGAAAGAAAGAAGTTCCACTAGGTGGTCTTTGAGGTCCCTCTCCACTCTATAGCTATAACCCTATGACTCTAGCCAGTAGCTTTATCTCCTCAGGCTTCATTTGTAAAGTGAGGAGGTTGGACTAGGTTCCTTCCATCTCTAGTCTATTGATGCTGTTGTCAAACCTATAGAATTTCCCTGTAGCATACTGTGATTGAAGTCACTATCCTAGATGTCAGAAGTCCTAGTTTGGACTCCTTATTCCACTATTGTAAGATAAGGTTGATGATTTAGTGCCCTCAGAGGTCATCTTGATGATCTAGTCCAATTCTCTTGTTTTATAAATAAGGAAATTGAAACCCGGGAGTTTAAGGGACTTGATCAAGGGTCACTGAGCAAGTACACAATGGAATTGGGATTCAAACTTGGCTCCTCTGCTCCTTCCCAGTGCCCTTTCAATGAAACCTCACTGCAATCCCTTACTAGCCATGTGTTTTGGGGCCTTAGTTTCTTCATCTGTAAAATGGGCATCACTCATGCTGGTCAGCCCTCTTTGTTTGGTTTGTTTGGGGTGTGACTCAGATGAGTTGACATCTGACAGCTTTGTTAGTTGCTGTATGGATGTTTTTTCTTCCTTTTTCATCTCTAGCCAAGCTATAAAATCTGCCCTCTCTACAGCCCACAGAGGGACGCCAGTGTGACTGTTCAATTCTCCTCTAGACTGAGTTGAATTGAGCATTTTTGAAGCTTCTAATATATGTCCGGCTTTGTGCTTTGTGCTGGAGAGATGACAAAAACCCAAACCTTCCCTGCCTTCGGGGAGCTTCCATCCTACATGACATACTATGCCCTTTTCGCGCATCTCCCGTGCAGAATTCCTCCCTTTAATCCTTCCCCACCTTTAAGCCCTTTCTAAGCCGACCCGCTCTGGTCCATTTTTATCCAACTTTGCCCCCTTCAATCCCTTTGACTTGGGCCAAATTATTGCTCATTGCTGTTACTTTCTCTTCCCCCATTTCCCCCAAACCTTCCGTTATCTGCTGATCCTTATCCTCCCTCCAGTCACTACTTCACAGATACCATGAATCTTCAGGAGTTTCCAAAATTTCTCCAGCAGCTAGATAGCACAGTGGGTAGAATACCAGACCTGGAGTCAGGAGGACTTGGGTTCAAATCTGGCCTCAGACACTTCCTAGCAGTGTGACCCTGAGTTAGTCTCTTAACTCCAGTAACCTAGCTCTTACTGCTCTTTTTCCTTAGAATTGATGCTATGACAGAGGAGTTTAAAAAAAAAAAAAAAAGAGGAAGAATTTCCAAACCCCCTTCGCCCCTTTAAATAGAATCATCTCTTTTGTCTACTAGGAAGCAGGACCTTTAATATAGGGATGAGAAATATTCCTTCCTTTGGGTACTAAGCAAACTTAGCCAAAGGCAGGAACTGATGTTTACACAAGTCGGTATAAGATACTCCCCAGTAGAGACTGTCAGCAAGAATTGTGGCAAGCTAGAAATCATTTATTGAAACTGAGTCCTCCTGCTGAGTTCGCGCCAGTAAGCTGTTTTGGAAAGCTCAGAAAATCTGAGCATCACTTTGCCTGGATGATGACTATCCTCTTAAGTTCTTCTATTCCCCTGGCACTGCCCTAGAGCCGGAACTAGGACAGGGCAACCATGGCTTTGCCCCAGGGCGCAGAGTTTTAGAAAGTGCTGACCATGCTTGTAATTCTTCATTAGGTGGAAGCAAATGAGCTTAGTAATAAAATAATTAATTTAGATGAAAAGCTTCCTGGTGGTGGACTTCCTCATAAGATGATCGATTGTGGATTTAGAACGAGGAGAAACTATGGAGGCCATTGGGTCTGGTCCTTCATTTCACAGAGGAGGAAATACTGAGGCTCAGGGTGACTTGCCCAAGGTGATGCCTCTAGTGAGGGATGGTCTCCCCTGAGGCACTGCCCACTTGTCCCCCAGTCCTCCTCACTGAATTTTCCTTGCCCCAGAGACACTTTGTGGCACATTCTCAGAATTTCAAATAATTGTTCTGGCCTCATGGCATAGTTGCATCTGTCTTTGCATTTCTCCTGGCTCTCCCTACACAATTCTGATTATTTTCTCACTCAGAAATGGTAGAAGGTTCCCTTCTCTGACTCTCTGTCTCCTCCACATGTGTAGGGAAGATTGCTAGCATCATCCTTGCTTATACTCACCAAGAGGTGGCTCGTGGGAAGCTTCCGCCATGGGCCCTGGACCAGCCAGCAGTCAGAATGAATCTGGGGAAAGAGATGGAACTTAGGGCAGCCACTCTACCCGGGCGTAGCATCATTCTACTTTTAGTCTGTTATCTTAAATTGGGGGCCAATTCCGAGCCCCAGAAATGTCAAAAAAGGAACTCTGCTTTTCTGGAAAATGTGTGGGCCTTGGGTACATGCTGGGTAAATGCAGCCCAGAGCCGGCTTCCCTGGCATTTGCCTGCAGACATCTCGTTCTCTAGCTGGCGTCCCTGAGTGTGCACAGAAACGAGCTTGGTAAGTCGGCTTTGCTAGGACAGTGGAGCTTCAGAGGTCTCTTCTGGCTCCTTATAGATGGACTTTGGAGTTTGGTTCAGGCTATCTAGAATCTCCAAGCTGTGCGGGACCCCGGCATCATGTGGTTTTGCCCTCACCTGAAGAGGAATCTCTTGTACAGCTTCTCCTACAAGTGGCCATCAAGGCTCCATGTGAAGACATTCACAAATGGAAAACCCAACCAACCCATTTTACTTGGGATGGCTCTAACTGTTATCAAGCTGATCAGCCCCTTGGCAACTTGTACCCATTGTTTCTAGTTCTGCCATCAGGGGCCAAACAGAAAGATTTTTAAATTAATTTATAGTTTAATAAGAATTTACTAAGTGCCTACTATGTGCCAGTCATTGTGCTAAGCATTTTACAAATAATAATTCATTTGATCCTGATAACAACCTGGGCAGGTGGGTACTATCATTATTCCCATTTTACAAATAGGGAAACTGAGGCAGAACAGCGTTGGGTGACTTATCCCAATCATACAACAAGCAAAAGTATTCACATCAGCTGGATTTGAACTCTGGTCTTCCTGCCTCCAAGTCCTGGACTCTATCCACTGGTCCACTTGGCTGCCTTTAGAAATCTCTTCTCTCTTCCATTTGATAGCCCTTTGAATACTCCAAGACAGTCTTGAGGTCCCCCTGGATCTTCTCCAGCCTAAACATCCTTAATTCCCCAACTTGGGCTTATGTGGCCGATTTTCCAACCTTAGTATCATCCTCATTAGCATCCCCCCGTAGTGGGCCAAGGCTATGGCTGGGGGCCGTGGACACAGATCTGGAGAGGCATGAGCAAGGCAGCCTTCTGCAGAGAGAGCCATCCTAAGGAGCTCTGATCAGAGGCTTGTAGCTCTAGGGTTTCAAGGGCCATCAGAGGGCATCTTGTCCAACCAGCCTCATCTTACAGATAAGGAAACAGGTTCATTGACCTGCCTGAGGGTTACACGAGTTGGGAACATCAGAAGCGAGGTTTCAGCCCAGTCCTCTTGACCCTGGAATCAGCGCTCCTTCCACGTATCATCCTGCCTCTTAGGAACAAGCTTTTGACAATTGGGAATTTTTTTTGGGAGGCATCAGACTCAGCGAGGTATTCAGACTCGTGATTTTTTTCTGCAGGGGGAACTCTAGGTATAGAAACTCCCTCCACCAATGCAAATTGGCAAGACAACTGTAATTCACAGCCTTAGAGAGTTCCCTGAAATGTTGAGAAGTTAGGAGATCTTGGCAATTCGAAGGCCACTCTCTCTCCAATAAGGGTGCATGCTGCCTCTCAATGAATCCTGTAAAAAACAGCAAACAATCACATGCCCCTCCCTGCTCCCTTCCTTCCCTCCTCCCCCAAATCCTCTGCTTGGAAAATTCCCATTTTCTTCCATTCCACTCATTAAAGATGGAGCCCTCTTATGAAAATGATCTGGCAGACAAGGGCGGTCTGGGGTAAAGGGGACGTGGTCTGAGGGAACCGGACTGAGGATCCACGTGTCAAATGGTCTTCTTTAAATGAAAGATCGTGTCTGGTTTTGATGAAAGTGGTGTTTCTGCGTGGCAGGACAGGGTTACCTGTTGCCTGGAGGCTTTCAGGTTAGCATCATGGAGCCTCAGTTTACCCCGCTGTCATTTCCTTAGCCCCAGGGAGCCATCAGGGATCTGGGAAGAGGATGGCGTCCCTCTCTGGTCACCGCCCCATCGGATGATTCTTTTCTCTGTCTCTGCTTGTGATTACAGGGCTTTTTCCGCAGAAGTATTCAGAAGAACATGATTTACACTTGCCACCGAGATAAGAACTGTGTGATTAACAAAGTCACCAGGAACCGCTGCCAGTACTGCCGACTCCAGAAATGCTTTGAAGTGGGGATGTCCAAAGAATGTAAGTCGAGTCTCCGGGAACATTTTTCTGCCTTGTTTAGCTTATTTCTGGCTGTGCTCCGCTGAGCATCTCGATGCGTGCCCCCATCCAGCTTCTGGCATGAAATATTCCAACATGACATTAATGAGGTGCCGCCTAGAGTTAGGTGGCAACAGAAATGACATGAAAGTAAGGCAATTGGGGGATTTTTCTGATGAGAAGAGATAGTGTGAGATGGAGTTAGGAAGGAGCAAAGGCAGAATGGAGTTCTAGCTCTGCCTCTGGCTCATGGTGTAAAACTTAAAGAAAGTTGGGGAAACTGGATGGCTCAGTGGGAAGTTCTGAGTTCAAAACTGGCCTCAGACTCTTCCTAACTGGGTGACCCTGGGCAAGTCATTTAACTCCCATTGTTTGTCCCTTTCTGCTCTTCTGCCTTGGAACCAGTACACAGCATTGAATCTGAGATGGAAGGTAAGGGTTAAATAAATAAAAGCAAGTCCTTTAACCCTTCTGTGCCAGGTAAGGGATGCTAGGATCGGTGTCTCATCCTCTGTCAGCTGTTACAGCCATGGGCATAAGGAGGTCATTCACATAGCAGCCCCCATACAGTTATTTCCCCAGGTTGTATTCACCTTTCCCAGATCTTATATTGGCCATCCAGCCCATGAGTGTGACCGCTCAGTCCCTTTGGCTCAGCCCCCATCCTGCTGTTGCCCGCACTGCTTTAACCTTTCCCTCCTGCTCCTTCATTTATCACCTTTACTCAGAGCTATAATTTTAAATATACAGCTTGATTAAATTTACTAAAGGCCTAGCACCAATAGAAACCCTGATAGATGTGGCATAGCCCGCCATGTATTTAATCCCAGGTCAAATGTCCCCAGGTAGGAGAAAAATACATATTTGAGTGGCTATCTGTTATTTCCAGCCATGGCCCCATCTGGAAAGGTCCTGACTTCTAGCTGGAGCCTAGGACAAGAGAAGACATGGGGGGGGGAGAGAGAGAGAGAGAGAGAGAGAGAG
>NW_025364205.1:0-9038 GCF_016433145.1 Gracilinanus agilis | reverse complement strand
TCTCTCTCTTTCTCTCTCTCTCTCTCTCTCTCTCTCTGTTTTTGTCTCTTTCTCTTCCTCTCTCTCTCTGTCTTTGTGTCTGTCTCTTTCTCTTCCTCTCTCTCTTTCTTTCTCCTTCCCTCCATACAGCTACCAAATCATAGATATAGATATAGATGCATTATATACAAATAATTATATGTTTTATATAAAAATTATAATGTTGTTGTTCAGTCATTGTCATGTTTGACCCTTTGTGACCCAATTACGAGGTTTTCTTGGCACAGATACTGGAGTGGTCTGCCATTTCCTTCTCCAGCTCATTTTATCAATGAGAAAACAGAGGCAAATAGGGCTAAGTGACTTGCCCAGGGTCACACAGCTAGTAAGTGTCTGAGGCCGGATTTGAACTCCGTTTTTTCTGACTCTGGGCTTAGCGCTCTATCCACTGTGCCACCTAGTTGACTCTAATTACATATACATATGTGTATATATATAATATATCTATAACTATATTTATAATTCAGTCTCCCTCTCTTACCCAGGCTGGAAGTACAGTGACTAGTCCAAGTCCTACTACTGGCTGGCAGGGAAACTTTAATCTTCCCTGTTTCTAACCTAGACAGATTTGTTCCTCCCAAACCCTCCTTGCTCATGCGGCTCACTCTATTGGTACTGAATTTGGGGGAGACACCCCATCGGCTTTAGCCCCTACTGTAGCCACTCAGAACTCCCAAGTGATGGACCAGCCTGTTAGCAGAGGTTACAGGCATGTGCCATCACTGCCGGCCCAAACTCGTTCCTAAAGCCAGGAGTTTGCTGACCACTCTCTAGAAGAAAAAACGTCCCTATGGACAGAATTCGAAGCTTAGTTATTTAATTATTATCAACACTTTCTTAAGTCTAGATAACCAACAAAACAATCAGTCAGGACTTGATTGGTGGTTGGGGAGCTTTTTTTGAGGGGTAAATGCTTGCACCGAAAATTTAACAACCGGCTCTTATTATCTAGCTGACTCCTGGCAGACCTCTGCAGCGCATACACTTGACCCTTCCGCTCCCCTGTTCCAGAAACTTCAGTGTTTTCCTGTAGGCTCTTTGAGAAAATGTGAATTCCTGTTTGGCATTTAAAGCCCAGTGCAATCTGGTTTCAAGCTATATTTATAGGCTTATTTCACATCACTCCCCCTCATAAACACTGGCGTCAGATTCACCCACTCATGGCTCCCCGTCCATTCCACCTCCCTCCTCAGTTCCTCTGCACAGGTTGGCCCCCAATTCAGGAATGCCCTCCCTCTCCTGCTTTGCCTCTGGGAGTCCCCAGCCCCCTTAAAAGCCTGGCTCAAGCCCCCGGGGGCTTCCTGTTCCCCATTTCCCTACTGGTTAGGACTGGCTTCCCAAAACACTGCTCTGCATTATTTCATATTTACCTACATGTTGAGTTTCTGTTGTTTCTCCCCAGTAGAGTGTAAGCTCCCTGAGGACACCCGCACACCCCCTGCACAGGGCGAGGAGGTCCCACTCACTTGATGTGGTCCTCCCTGCCCTATGGTTCCTGCCCCAAAGGGTCTCCCCTTTCCTTCCAGCCCCCATGATGCCAACAGTTCCACCATTAGACCTCATCCATAGGTGCCTCCCGCTTAGTTAGGTTTGTCTTCTAGGGAAGGTGGGAGGTAACCATGTTGGGGTTGGCCCACATCCCCTCCTATCCCCCAGCTCTCATGCCCACCTCCCATGGCCTCAGGACCACCCAGAGCACACTGATGACCCCACTGGAGATGAGCCCGGGGTCTCCTGAGCTCGGACGCCACCACCCCTAGGTACCTGGGTATCTGGCTGGGGCTGCTGAGCCCGCTCCCGGGTCTGGGTCTGAGCCTGGGCTTCAGCAAGCTCCTTTTCAATCTGTTCCAGGCGAGAGGCTCGGATCTACGATGTTAAAAGATTGGGCTAGAGCTCGACTCCAAACAAGGACACCCCTCCACCTGGATTCTGCCCCCTGGCTTCATGCCTAGCCCTCCACCCACCGCTAGCCGACGCCCAGGACCTCAGGCACCGTCTCTGCCCCAACTTCCAGCTCCATCACAGCCCTTGGTCCAGCCCCAGGCCTCACTTGTGCCCCTTGTCTTCCCCCCTAGCCTCCTCCTCTAGTCCTAGCACAGTTCTGCTCTCCGCCCTGGTGGCAGAGGGAGGTCTTTCCCATGTCGGGTTCCCTGTCCCCACCTGAGCCCTCTGGACCATCTCATCTGAGGTCCCGAATCGCTCTTCCATCAGGGCTCGGATGTGCTGACCTTCAAACTCCAGCTGCTGCCGAATCAGGTCTGTCTGCATGGAAAACTAGAAGGGACATATCCAAAAAGAAAAATGACAAATACTGGAGGGTCTGTGGGGAAATGGGTTCTTTAAAGTACTTTTTTTTTTAAATTTAAGTTTATTTATTTAATTAATTTAGACTATTTTTCCATGGTTACATGATTCATGTTCTTTCCCTCCCTTCCTCCAACCACCCCCTCCTATAGCCAATGAGCAATTCCACTGGGTTTTACAAGTGTCATTGATCAAGACCTATTTCCATATTATTGATATTTGCACTAGAGTGATCACTTAGAGTCTACACCCCTAATCATATCCCCATCAAACCATGTGATCAAGCAGTTGTTTTTCTTCTGTGTTTCTACTCCCACAGTTCTTTCTTTGGATGTGGATAGTGTTCTTCCTCATAAGTCCCTCAGAATTGTCCTGGATCATTGCTTTGCTGCTAGTAGAGAAGTCCATTACATTCAATTGTGCCACAGGGTATCAGTCTCAGTGTATATTGTTCTCCTGGTTCTGCTCCTTTCATTCTGCATCACTTCCTGGAGGTCTTTTCAGTTCACATGGAATTCCTCCAGTTTATTATTTTTAATGCACTTTTAAAAGGGGAGCTGTGTCCTACCATCTGGAAAAGCAATATGGAGCTATGCCCACAAAGCTATTAAACTATATGTACCTTTTGACTCAAGAATTCTCCTACTAAGTCTAACCCCCAAAGAGATTAAAGAAAGAGTTTAAAAGGACTTCTAAGTACAAAAATATTTATAGTGTCTCTGTTTGTAGGGGCAAGGAAATGGAAATTGAGGGAACTTCCATCAATGGCAGAATAGCTGAACAGGTTATGCTATATGAATATGATAGAAAACTATTATGCTATAAGAAATAATGAAGGGGACAGTTCAGAGAAACCTAGGAAGACGTGGATGAACTGATGCAGAGGAAATGAGCAGAATCAGAAGAACATTTATATGTCAATAGCAAACAGTAACTAATCAACACAATGACCAACCACAATTCCAAAGGACTCATGATAAAATATGCTATCCACCTCCAGATAGAGAACTGATGGACTCAGAGGTTATATTGAAGCATAATTTTCTTCTTTTTAAAATTTTTGGATATCATACTATGGGAATTTATTTTGCATGACTATACATTCAAGGGGTTTTAATTTTTTTTTGCTTTTTCAATGGGTAGAGGTAGGGATAGGGGAAGAAAGATCATTTGAAATTCAATAATTAAGTTAAATTAAAAACACCAAAAAATTAAATAAACCTGGATGGAGCTTAGGAGTTAATCACAGGGTTGGAAGGGACTCCCTCTCCCTCCCAGAGAGGACAAGTGAACAATCCCAGACCTCACAAACCTCCCTATCCCCCCCTGCCATTTCCCCAGAGATGGAGCTCAAACCATTGGACCCTCTACCATGCCCCATTCCCCCTCACCGTCTCTGATCGAGGCAGCTCATCCAGCCTCTGAGACAAGCCCTGGAGCTGCCCATAATACCACAGTTTCTCTTGTTCCTCCTTCTCAATCTCTGCTAGCAGGAAGCACCTGGTGGGAGATGGAAGGGGCAGAGTTCAGAGGGTGCCACCAGGGTTCTCTCCCTCACTAATCCCTCAGTAACAACCCTAGCTCTCTTTATCACTATGATGGTTTGCAAAGGGCTTTCCTTTTAACAAGCTTCAGAGAAAGTGAGTTTTAGTCTAATGACCTTAACTCTACTTAGCAGATAGAGAAACTGAGGCTCAGGGGTAGGGATTCACTTGCTCAAGAACACATAGCTAATAAAGGAGTGGAATCTTTGGCTCCAAGCCTAGGGTTCCTTGCACAATGTCCAAAGTCTGAGATCTTGCCTTGCTTACATATCTTCCCCCACACCAGTTTTGGGGGCACCAGCAGGCACATGTAAGAAATGATGGAGGGTTGAATTGAATTGACGTGCCAGAAAACTCATGACAGAAGAGAAATGGGGCAGAGAGACAAGAAATAAGACACAGGGTAAATGATGTTAGGCACAGGGCAGGAGGAGGTGGAACCAAGAATTAAAATGAAAAAATGGTTCCTGTGCTATTCTAGGTCAATGCAGAAGTTCTACAAACTCCAGAGAAGTTCCTGACTCATTCCCACCCTTTAAGGCCAGAGGAAGAAGAGACAAAAAGCAGGGCTTTGAATCACCTTTCTCCCAGACCTCTGGCATGTTCCCAGAGTCCTGGAACTTGCCCATGACAACACTAAGAGGAACAAGGATGGTGCTACCCATTCCATTGTCTGAATGGAGAAACAGGTATGTGATCTATCCAAGGTCACACAGCAAAGAGGCTCAGAGAGAGGAAGGGATTTGCTCAAGGTAGTAAAACAAGTTAGCTGTAGAGCCAGGACTCATGCCTGGGTCTCCTGATTCCAGGGTGCTTCAGATGGGTCAAGACTCTTGAGGGGCTTCATCTTACTTGCTCCCTCTTACCTCTCTTTGTCTAGTTCCTCTAGCAACCGGACAGTGGCTCTGCTCAATTCTCCCACTTCTTCTCTCTTCTTGGATAGCCCTGTAGCAGTGGCTGTGGGGGCAACACAGTGCAGGGGGCTCCCTTCGGGGCTCCTGCTCCGGCTGCGGCTCTGACTGACTGGCTCTGTAGCCAGAGCTGGTGGCTGAAACTTGAGGTTGTACAGGTTGGTGATATCCATCTGCAAGGCTGGGAGGGAAAGGAAGAGGGCAGAAAGGCCAGGATAGCAGGTAAGCAGGGATTGTGAGCTTCCTGCACCCAAGGTCCAAGTAGTAGCTTCTTACTTGAAACTCATTTTAACTCTAGGAAGTAGGGAGAATAAGGATCATTCTCCCCATTGGACAGATGGAAAAACAGAGACCCAGAGGAGGAAAGGATTTGTTCAGGGACACACAATAAGTGTGGAGCTGGAAGAAATTTTAGATATATATAGTCACATGCCTTAAATTGACGTATGAAGAAATTGAGCTCTAGAAAACTTAAATGACTAATAAACAGTAGGACTAGAACTAAAACTATATCTTTCTATCCAATGTTCTCACAAATATCTCTCTAATCTCTTCCTGTCTACTACTTGCCTCCCTGCTATCTATGTCCATGTCCAGGTGTCTCAATCCTTAAAAGTCCTTCAATAGGCCCTACCATATCCTCAGGTTATGGCCCTAGATGTCTCTTTCCTTTCATAGTCTAGTTTCTAGAAAAAGCTGTCTACATTCACTGTTTCTACAACTTCTGATTTGGTTCACTTCACTCAGAGTAGTTTTGATTTGAAAGTTTCTTATTGTGAGGGATTTGGGGCAATGTTTTATATAGTTGCTAAAGTTGTAATTCTTCTTTTGAGAGTTATTGTATTGCCAACACTTAGCACTATGCCTGGCACCCAATAAGCATTTATCTTTGAATCTATTGGGGAATGGCTCTTAGTTTCATAAATTCTCTTTTGTTCCCTACATATCTTGGATATCAGACCTTTATGAGAGATACTCAGTACAAAGATTTCTCTTTCCCAGTCCATAGCTTCACTTCTCTTAGTTGCATTGTTTTTGTTAGTGCAATACCATTTACTTCTCAAACCCTGGAAATCCAGCACCTCACCTCACCTCACCTCACCTCACCTCACCTCACCTCAGCACAATTACTCTCCAAAGTTCTCAGATTCAATGTCTTCAGGATGGAATTGCCAAACCCCCTGACATTACACTTGGGAGATGTGCACTTGGCAGAAACATATCAAGCCACCAGCAAAACTTATCCCATCATATAGGTCTCCAGATCCCTCCCTTACACTTGTATCTCAGTTTTCTTCCTTCCTGATCTCTGTAGCATTTGACACTGTTGACCACCTTCTTCTGAATGCTCTCTCCTCTCTGGATTTTCATAACATTTTGGTTTCTTCCTCCCAAACACTAGTCTTGCGATCCTCTACCTCCCACCATCTGTTTCTAAAGCCCTTAGGTCCATCTGGTTCTTTTCCTCCCTAACCTGTCTGTCTGCTCCTTCTCAGTCTCCTTTGCTGGATCATTATCCACACTAACTATGGGCATATCCCAATGTGCTCTCCCAGGACCTCTTCTCTCTTTACACTTTCATTCTCAGTGATCCCATCAGCATCTCTGGATTTAATGATCATCTCTATGCAGTATCAGTTCCAAGGCAGAAGATCGATAAGGGCTAGGCAACTGGAGTGAAGTCACTTGCCCAGGGTCACACAGCTGGGAAGTGTCTGAGGCCAGATTTGAACCCCTGGCTTTATCCTCTGGCCACCTAACTGTCCAAACTGGTCACCTTGTCACACATAACATTCCATCCAAGCTATCCCTCATGCCTGGCACAAACTTCCCATCTCCTTGACCCCACTTTGAAAATTCCCCTTACTTCAAAACTCAGCTCACACACCACCATCTACTTATTTCAACCTGCCCTCCTCCTAGCTGCTGGTGCCTCTCCCCTCCAAAAGAAAAGGGTTGTATTTGGCTTGTGTATATTTTATATTTGCCTAAATATGTGAACCTGTTTCCCTCAGGGAGAATGTAGGCTTCTGGAGAGCAGGCACTGTTTTGTTCTTGTTTTTGTGTGCCCAGTATCTAGCCCAGTGCCTGGCACACAGTAGGTGCTTAATCAAAGCTTGTTAATTGGTCACCCTGTCTATTCCTTGTTACAGCCAAGGTTAGAACCATAGTCACAGAATCACAGGCTCTAGAGCTGGGACTAGACTCTACTTATTTCCAAACTCTCATTGTACATATAGGGAAACTGAGGCCCACAGAGTGAAATGTCTTCTCAAAGGTAAGTAGGTGAATTAGCAGAGTCAGAGCCAGTGTGTCCTCAGAGCTAACCTGACGCTCACCATTCTGTGCCCACTTTCCAGCCTAGTCCACAGTCTCTGGCCCCTGTGAATGCTCCAGTGCGGCAGAAGCCTTGGTTGTAGCTGTTTCCCCAGATGTGAAGCCCAGGGATCTCTCTCCCTCCCCCTTACCTTTCAGTTGTTCCAACAGCTCAGTCCTACCAGAAGACACCATTGCTCGGGCTTCTTGCTCCAGCTTCCCCTGAAGATGCTTCAGCACCTCCTAGGAAGGAAAGCAAACCTCAGCTCCATTGGGTTCCAACCTCCAGAATGAGGACTCACTTCTGGTCCTCACTGCTGTCCCACCATCACAAGCCCTGAGAGCAAGGAAGATTGCTTCCTAGAATTGTCCCCATTTTACATACGGGGAAACCGAGGCCCAAGAGAAGAAAGGATGGACGGTTCTTTCCATCATAACTGCCTGAGACTCTGGCAGTTGGAATATGGCTGGGGATTATAGGGCCAGGACAGTAATGGGTTCCATCATCCTATCTTCTCCCCCCCTTCATCTCCCCATTGCTCAGCTCCCAGAATCATCTTCTTTCTATCTCAACTCAACCTGTATTTCTTTACCACTCCCTCTCTGGCCTTCTGCCTTAACACATCCAGCCCATGTCCTCCCCTGGTTTCTTCCTCCCAAACACTAGTCCTGCCATCCTCTACCTCCCACCACTCGGCCATAATCTGTCTCTAAAGCCCTTGAGTCCCTCGTCTGGTCCCCACAGCCCAACCCTGTGCTCCTGGATCTCGATGTTCCCCGGCCCCCATCCCACGTCCTGCCTCTGGGCCTTTGTGCCCCCCTTAGCTCGCATCCTAACCTCCCCGTTTCCCTAGGTTTCACCCCCACCCCGCTCTTGTCCTGGGCATACCTTCATGTCCGAGGTCTCATTCTCCAGTTTCGACAAGTGACTGGAGTTATCCTGGAGTTCTCTCCGCAGGTGAGTGTTCTCCCTGCTCAGGGCCTCCACCTGCCGCACCAGCTGCTCATAGGAAGCGGTTGGGCCTGGACCCGACATCTTTAGTTCTTCCAGCACCTGGGGCAGGAGGAGGGGGAGAAGACACAGCCTGAGGATGCGTTTGGCAGTGAGGGGGGCAGCCGGCGTCTCTTGACGGCGCTGACTTCCTAGTTACCGTCCATCTATCACAGCGTCGTGGGATCCGAGCCAGAGGGGACGTCAGACTCGATGGGGTCCAACCTCATCGTGCTGGTGCCCCCAGATAATGAAGGAAATAACAAGAGAGCACCCAGGTGCACGCCAGGAGGTCAAGTCCCTTGGCCCAGGGGAGCTGTAACAGCCTTGGATCCCGAAAGAGCAGGCAGGTGGGGCAGCTGACCCATCGTCAGTGACCGCTGAGAGCTCACCATCCCTCAGCGCGGCAGCAATGCGCAAAAAAGGGCAAAGAACAGAGTCGGCAAACTCTAGGCCAGTGAGCTGCACTTTGACTCCTGGGAAATACTGAAGAGGGATTGTTAAAGCGATGGTGGGCAAATATCTCCAAAGGGGAGTCATGATTATGAAGAACCAGCCAGATGTCATCAGGAACAGGTCATTCGGGGCAGCCAAGTAGCACTGTGGCTAGACAGTCTTGCCTAGATTTGGGAGGTCCTGGGTTCAAATCTGCCTCAGACACTTTCTGGCTATGTGACCTTTTGACAAGTCACTTCGCCCCTTTTTGCCATCTTAGAGCTGTTACTGAGACAGAAAGCAAGGGAAAGAAAGAAATGGAGAAAACTAGAGAAAATTAATTTAGCTAAAGAAAAGAATTGGGAAGAAAAGCTCTCTCAAGTCAACTAACTTCAGAACTCCTCAACTGAAACTGCTCCCTCCAAAGTTCCCAGTCATCTCTTAATTCTCAAACCTATTAACCTTTTCTCAATCCTCCTCCTCCTCCTCCTCCTCCTC
>NW_025364204.1:0-2859 GCF_016433145.1 Gracilinanus agilis | reverse complement strand
ATATATATGTATATATATATATATTTATATTTATATATATTTATATATAGTAAATAGCTTTTGCAAATAACCATCTTGTATTGTAAATAATTTTTGCCAGTAGCCATCTTGTGCCAACTGTAGCAAGAGGGAGTTCAGATTTTAGAATGCCCAAAGCTGACATGAGACAGTGGGAGACTGTTGGAGCACCCCTATAATTAGGTGATCACCCCAAGGTAAGGGGGCTCAGTTTCAAGTTAGGTGGATGGAAAGGTTGGAAGGGGAAAAGGCCTCCAGTCAAGCCCAGAAGCTTCACCACAGATTTGGGTTAGCTGTCTCACTTTAGGTATCTGCTACTTAGGTCAATTGTTCAATCCTGTAATCTGAATTATATTTGATCATCGCCAACAGCAATATTCATCAAAACCATCAAGAAAGTCATCTCTGAAGATCAATAGCTATTTATAACCAGCCAAGTTTAGTTTTATCATCTAGTAGCTGAACTAGGTCAAGGTTGCCAAGCCAGAGTGGCAGAATCCCATCCAAGACTTTTCCCCAAGGGAATCTGCCTAGCTGTTTATCAATTAGTTTTAGTTTAACTTAATCCTTTAAACCTCTATCCTTACCTATCATTTCTTGATCCTCACACCCTCAAGATATTCCTGTTACCTATAAATTAAATTTACTTACCTATTATTGAGATCTGCTTCTAGTCTAATCTATCATCTCCAAGAAATTTCTCACTGTCAAACCTGACAGTTGGTATTGATTCCCTGGCTGAGGAGGATTTCTCAGGCTAATCATCAACTCTTGTCTGAGATTAACTCCTAATCAATTCAAGATCATCTGTATCAATTTGCAGTCAGATCAATATAATCAATATTCCATCAAGAAGATACTAAGATATACATCTTTAAGGAAATAGTGATTTTGGCCTGTTTCAGTTGAGAATTCTAACAGTGTCAGTCTTCTGACCCTCCCCAGAGGAAAGTGCTATCCAGCTGTTGAACAGAGCCTGTGAATATTATACTAACTAACTAACTAACTAACTAACTAACTATATATGTATATATATATATGTATATATATGCTGAAGGCAGAACCAGAAGCCATAGGTAGGTATTGCAAAGATGCCAATTTTGGTTCAATATCAGGGAGAGCTTCTTAACATGTAGATTTGTTCCAAAGTGGGATGAGTTTCCTCAAAACATGGTGTGTTCCTCTTTCTTGGGGGTCTTCAAGCAGGGGCTAAAAAATCATTTATAATATATAATAAAATGAGAATTCCTTCTGGGTCAGAGGCAGAACCTTATGGCTGCAGAGATCCCTTCTTATCTCAAATTCTGTGATTCTGTAATATTCTTATTATCATAGTGCTTGATTGATTGAGAAGAACCATCTAGAAAATGTCTATATCCATAATAGCTCTTTTCCCCTCATAAGAATTTTCCTTTTTTTCTTTCTTTCCTCTTCATATGACTGCTGTATGAAATCATTTGCCAATCTCCATTTTGTTCTCCTCATTTACCTCAAAGGTAGTCTACAGTTTATGGTGTCAGAACTTGGGGTGACAAGTGTTGAGAGAGAAGTGGAAAATAAGAAAGGTAAATACCTGAAGCAAATCCATCTACTTCCTCCATCACATCAATTTGTCCAGAATTTCCATCTATCTCTCTTCCCTCTTATACCTCCAGTGTCTCCTCCCATAGAACCCCCACTCCCACTCAACTTTTATAACAGAATGCCCAGAATAATCCAAACCTACAACTAATTTTGCTCTAAAATATAAATGTATTTTATTTTCATCTGTCTTCAAAGATATACTCTTCATGTAATGTTTCCCTATAGGGTCTATGTGAAAATAGAGTAGGTGGGAGGAGATGATGATGGTGATGGTGGTTATGGTTGGTGGTGAGAGACAGGATTAAGTTTATATCTCCCCTTGTTTCTTCTCTGATAGGAATATTTTGATAGCATCTGTATTTTCCCCTTGGATTCAAAAATCTTAACCCATTAGTTATCATGTTTTCCCTTAGGGCAGAAGCACAAGGAAGGTGCTATGTGTGTCAGTCCCTTTCTATTCCAAAGTGACCCACAGAAAGAGAGAAGCCACAGTCCAAAGAAAAAGTAAGGACAAAGGAAAAATAAGCAGGTAGACCAATCCTTGTTAACCAAGGAAGGAGGAAGGGAGAGAGAACAGTTTTTAAGAGCAGGTTGCCATGGTCCCCCACCTAGAGGTCCATACCTCGAACTCAGGGAGACACATTAAGGAACTCCTAGGCAAAACTTATATGTTAAATTATAGTTAGATTAATTACTAAAAGAAACATAAAATATTAATGATACCTTCTTAATCAGATTTTCCATAGGCATTTTGTATTTTTCCTTTGCCTTTGTCACAGGCTACCTACTTCCATGTTTATATTGGCATATGTCGTATCCTCTCTTTTAGAATGTGAAGTGTTTTGAAGAAGGATTGGGAGAGTGGTTTATCTTTGTATATTAGTGCATAGCAAGGTGCCTTGCACAGAGGAAGTTGTTGTAATAAATGGGAATCACATTGAACTGAAATAAGACAAAGTCATGCTTCTTAGGTGTTCGTTTCATTCCTTTAATAGATTCATTGCCTCTGCAGGATGGACACTCCTTTCACCCCTATGGCTCTCAGCTTATCTATATTTATCTCCTGTGGTTCTTGTCCATGTCCTTCCATAAATCCTCTAAAGAGAATATATTTAATACACTGGGGGGCTTTTTCTAGGCTATCAATGCAACACTCAGGATGTCCTCCTATTATTTTTTTTAACATTGATTAATATTCATTTTTAACATGGTTATATGATTCATGCTCCTCCTTTCCCCTTCAACCCCCACCCCCCC
>NW_025364203.1:0-2123 GCF_016433145.1 Gracilinanus agilis | reverse complement strand
TACTTTGTCTATTTTATCTGTTTTTTCAAAGTACCAGCTTCTAGTCTTATTTATTAATTCAATAGTTCTTTTACTTTCGATTTTATTAATTTCTCCCTTGGTTTTTAGTATTTCTAATTTAGTTTTCATCTGGGGATTTTTAATTTGCTCACTTTCTAATTTTTTGAGTTGCATGCCCAATTCATTGATCTCTGCCCTCCTTAATTTGTTAATATATGCACTAAAGGATATAAATTTCCCCCTGAGTACTGCCTTGGTTAAGAGCTGTTTTTTACTCTGCCGCCATCTTAACCCGGAACCCTTGCTGTTGGTTTTAAATATATACTGTTTATGATTTTTAGGAAAGGCCTACATATTCCTATACTTTTTAGTGTTTCCAATATAAATGGGTATTGTGTTTTGTCAAAGGCTTTTTCTGTATCTATTGAGATAATGATTTTTTTAAGTTTGGTTCATATGGTTGATTATGTGGATGGTTTTCCTAATATTAAATCATCCTTTAATTCCTAGCATAAATCCCACCTTGTCATAGTAAATAATCCTTGTGATAATTTGCTGTAGTCTTTTTGCTAGTATTTTATTTAAGATTTATGTACCTATCCTCACTGAGGAGATTGGTCTGTAGTTTTCTTTCTCTGTTTTTGGTCTACCTGGCTTTGGAAATAGTACCATATTTGTATAATAAAAAAATTGGTAAAACTCCTTTCAATATTTTGTCAAATAGTTTGCATATTATTGGGATTAGTTGTTCTTTAAATGTTTGATAGAATTCATTTGTGAATTCATCTGGCCCTGGGGATTTTTTCTTAAGAGTTCCTTAATGATTTGTTCAATTTCTTTTTCTGAAATAGAATTGTTTAAGTATTCTATTTCCTCTTTCATTAATCTAGGCAGTTTATATTTTTTGTAAATATTCACCCATTTCACCTAGATTTTCATATTTATTGCCATATAATTGGGCAAAATAGTTCTTAATAACTACCTTAATTTCCTCTTCATTAGAGGTGAGTTCACTGTTTTCATTCATGGTAGTGTTAATTTGATTTTCTTCCTCATTTTTACTAGATAAACCAGTATATTATTTATATTCAAAGTACCTTCTCCTAGTCTTATTTAGTAATTCAATAGTTTTTTTTAAATTTTAATTTTATTAATTTTGCCATTAATTTTTAGGATGTCCAATTTTCTTTTAATCTGAGGATTATCAATTTGTTCTCTTTCTAGTTTTTTTTCCAACTCCCTGCTCAATTCATCTATCTTTTCCCTCTCTGATTTGTTGATATATGCACCCAAGGATACAAATTTTCCCCTGAATACTGCTTTGGTTATATCCCATAGATTTTGATGTGTTATTTCCTCATTGTCATTCTCTTCACTGAAATAAGTAATTGTTTCTTTGATTTGTTCTTTGGCCCTCCAGCTTTGAAGAATTAGATTATTTAGTTTTCAATTAATTTTAAATTTGCCTTTCCACAAGTCCTTAATTGTGATTTTTATTGCATGATAATCTTAGAAAATTACATTAATTATTTCTGCTTTCCTACATTTGTTTGCAATGTTTTTATGCCATAATATATGGTCAAAATTTGTATATGTGCAATGTACTGCTGAAAAGAAGATATATTCTTTTTTATCCCTATTTATTTTTCTCCACATATCTACTAGCTCTAATTTTTCTCACACTTCGTTGACTTTCCTTACTTCTTTCTTATTTATTTTTTTGGTTTGATTCATCTAGGTCTGATATGGGAAGCCTGAGCCTCCCCCTCCACCCCCCCCCCCCCGGCAAGTATGGTTTTACTATCTCTTTCCTACTTAAACTCCTTTATTTTCTCCTTTAGAAATGCTATACCACTTGGTGCATATGTGTTGAGTGCTGATATTTCATTGTTGTTTATACTATCTTTCATCAGGATTTAAATACCTTCCTTATCTCTTTTAATCAAATCTATTTTACTTTCACTTTCTCTCAGGTCATAATTGCTACTCTTATCTTCTTTGTTTCAGTTTCAGTCCAGTAAATTCTGTTACATCCTCCTACCTTTATTATGTGTATTTCTACCTGTCTCAAGTGTGTTTCTTGCAGACAATATAATATATATATACATATATATATATTATAT
>NW_025364202.1:0-7500 GCF_016433145.1 Gracilinanus agilis | reverse complement strand
ATTCTATAGTAGTATATAATAATATATTAATCTATATTAGAACTAAGACTTTTGGGACACCTTGTATAATACGTACTAATATATTATCGGTAAATGGCAAATCATTCCAGGATCTTTGCCAAGAAAATCCCAAATGGGGTCACGAAGAGTCAGACAGGACTAAAAAGGACTGAACAACAACAAAAACTCTACAATATGCATTTTGCCTGTATAGATGCATATAAATGGAAAAACAAGCTTCTAGCAGTATTGGCTTGCTCCCTGCACAGTGCCTTCTTTTCTCCTCAAGCTGGCCAAATGCCCTTTTTGTTCGGCGAGTGCAGCTCTGACACTTCCTTTGAGGTTTTTTTCCTCCTACTTCTAGGGCATTAAGAACCTCTAAATCTGTTGCATGATGTGGAGAGTTGTTCAAGTTTCCCAGTACTGCCAATTTTCAGAGGAGTGGGTGGTAGAAGAGACTCCATAGAACACAGCAGCAATGGCTGCAATTTTTACATTAGAAGCCAAAGTCTGTCATTTGATATAGCTTCAAGGGCCAAGCACTGACAGGAATGAGGCTAATGAAAGAGACAAAGACCCTAATTCTGCTGTTTCCATCCACCACAATGAGATGTTTGTCTCTGCTGTCATAGCAAATAAATGATAAAAGCCTCGCATAGATAGGCTGCCTCAATGCAAGCATACAGATGATTTTTATTACTAGATCCATATTTTTTCAATACATAACTGTTTTCCTTAATAACTTAATGACCAAAGAGCATTGGAGAGTAATTCCTTGGCCACCCATCTACATCCTTCATTACTTCAAGAATCTATGAATTCATTAATATAAGTACTTCTCAACTGAAGCAGCTCATAAATGCTCTATGTCTTAGAGACCATTGTTTCATGAGTTTCTGGAATCAGAGAGGCTCATTTCCTGTTCGTGATATTCCTCAAACGCTGGTCTGTACCTGAGTTCTTTCCAGCTGAATAAAACCTTCCAGAGCTTGTACCATACTATCTTTAGGCCTTCTAGAACCCAAGATCCCTTCCATCCATGATGAGGCATTGAAATCAGACTTTAGCATAAGAATGAGTAAGAAAGCTTCCCTCATTTTTTTAGGCAACCTGGGACCAAGGAAGTGGGGAGTTCACCATGTTGATGCTGGATTTAATGCAAACAATCAATTTATCCCACTTTCACTCAGAACATCTGAACTCAAGATATCAATCAGCTTCAGCTTTACTAGTTTCTGGGATTACAGGCATGTGGGACCATGCCCAGTTATTAAGCTAATTTTTTTTTGCAAAACTTTAATTAATTAATTAATTTAGAAGATTTTTCCATGGTTACATGATTCATGTTCTTTCCCTCCCCTTCTCCCAACCCCCTTCCATAGCCAACGAGCAATTCCACTGGGTTTTACATGTGTCATTGATCAAGACCTATTTCAATATTATTAATATTTACATTAAGCTGATCGCTTAGAGTCTACATCCTCAATCATATCCCCATCAACCCATGTGATCAAGCAATTTTTTTTCTTCTGTGTTTCTACTCCCACAGTTCTTCCTCTGGATAGCGATAGCATTCTTTCTCATAAATCCCTCAGAATTGTCCTGGATCATTGCATTGCTGCTAGTAGAGAAGTCCATTACAATCCATTGTGCTGTAGCGTATCCATCTCTGTGTACAATGTTCTCCTGGTTCTGCAACTTTCACTCTGCATCAATTCCTGGAAATTGTTCCAGTTTATATGGAATTCTTCCAGTTCATTATTTCTTTTAGCACAGTAGTATTCCATCACCAGCAGATACCACAATTTGTTCAGCCATTCCCCAAGTGAAGGGCGTCCCCTCATTTTCCAATTTTTTGCCACCACAAAGAGTGTGGCTATAAATATTTTTGTATAAGTCTTTTTCCTTATTATCTCTTTGGGGTATAAACCCAGCAGTGGTATGGCTGGATCAAAAGTCAGACAGTCTTTTAAAGCCCTTTGGGCATAGTTCCAAATTGCTATCCAGAATGGTTAGATCAATTTACAACTCTACCAGCAATGCATTAATGTCCCAATTTTGCCACATCCCCTCCAACATTTGTTACTTTCCTTTGCTGTCATTTTAGCCAATCTTTTAGGTGTGAGGTGATACCTCAGAGTTGTTTTGATTTGCATTTCTCTAACTATAAGAGATTTAGAATACTTTTTCATATGTATTAAGCTAAATTTAATCAACCATCTGTGTCATTTTTTTTAATTACCGAGAAAACAAAAGAAGAAAAATTCCAGATGAATTCAATTCAATCTAGTTGTATAGTGAATAGAGAGCTGGACAAATCACTTAATCTTTTGGGACTTTGGTTTCCTCATCAAAAATGGAAATGTTGGACTCCTTAACACCTAAACTGCCTTCCACCTCTCAGTCTACAGTTCTCTTACTTTCAAATTCCAGAATTTGAGTTAATTCTGAAATTCACTCAGACTATAAATCACAATATATTGTACTTGTTTTTTGCTTATTGATGGTTAGGATGTCACATTGTAATGCCTGGAATAACACACATTAGTTAGATTCTCATTGCCTCAGATCTCTTGAAATACCTCCCCCTTCTGTTCCTCACCCCTATCCTTTGCATCTTAATTACAAGCTACAACCTAGAAAGCTTGCCCCTTGACCACTCCATCAAAGATCAAAGGCAATTTATTTCTTTGGCCTGCTACAGAGAGAATTTACAGGTTCCCTTCCTAGGAGACCCACAGAGTGGATTGTATGTTGACCTTAAAGCAATGTCTTGACTTGCCAATCTATGGCCTCTCTCTAGGATAAACTGGAAATTAAATGTGTGGTATTAAAATTAAATCTGGGCCAATAATGTTGAAAACTCGGTGAATTCTCTGCCTTCCAACATTGAATTTTTAAAGTTTAAATCAAGCCACTGAGTGTAAGTTACATTATACAACTAATTTAAATATCACCCTTATGCAAAAAGAGGACAAAAAAATTAGCTTCAAATCTCAGAGGAACACTCTGCTGATTCATTTCCATTTTTAAAATCAGCCAGAAACACTAGACATTTGATCCAATAAATCAGATTTAGGGCCACAAAAGCTCTGGTCCCTGGAGAGGGGTTTTTAGGCCACATATTCCAGCTAACCTAGAAAATACCAGTTGTTGTGCTAAGTAATTCACTTTAAGGGGGAGGGAGGGAGAGAGAGAGAGCAGGAGACAAGTCCTTCCATTGTATATTGAAGCAGTATTTTGTCATCACCTTCTGGTTCTATTCCATTTTCTACAACTTACTATTTAAAACACATCAAGGAAAAGCAGTACAGGCTCTCCTTGCCCCTTGCTCCCCATTCTCTTTCCTTCAGTTCAGTTAGTTGGCTTGGGTCCCTGGATGACTGAGTGAATTTACTTTATGTGCTATGGAACCAAGTTGGAAAAGTTCTTCCTGAATCTTGCCTCACAAAAGAAATAGGTGAAGATCTGTGTGGCCTGGAATTTTCTGGGCCTATGGCTGACTCCCAAGTTATCCCCAGTAATAAAAGAGGCAAAATTTTCAACCTTTAAGTTACTGTGGCTTCTAAGTGACTACAGACCTGAGGTGTCCACGTTGTATTGATGGATTTCATAAGCTTGTTGAATATTAAAATATTAAAAGCTGTTATTTTATAGGTTTTTAAAAGAAATTATAGTTCTAAAATTTCTACTGATTTATATAGATTGATATGTTATTTATCATTATAAATAATTTTCCTATGGTTATTTTGTTGGTATATGTATTCTTTCTTCTTTGGAAAAATTCTAGCTGTCTTTTGTTTTTATAACACCTTCATTTCTAAATATATCTCTCCCTCAGCAAATAATCCTTTGGAACAAACAAAAGAATTGATAAAAGGAAAATCCACAAAACTAATCAAATATCAGCTGAGTCTGATGCTATATACAATTTTCCAAACTTATAGTCACCCATCTCTGCAAAGAAGGGAGGAAGATACATTTTCTCATTTCTTTCCTAGGGCCAAACTTGGTCATTATAATTGAATCATTTTTCTTTGCTATTAGTTATATTGTGTTCCTGATTCTGCTTAGTTTACATATCAGTTCCTAGAAATCTTCCCATTTTTTTTCAAATCTTCATATTCATTATTTCTTACAGCACAGAAACATTGTTACATTTATGTGCCAGTTTATTTATGCAGTCCTCAACTGATTTTTTTTAAAAGCTTAACTCCTGTCCTAGTAACAACTCTAAGGCAGAAGGGCAAGGGGCTAGGAAAATGGGAGTTGTGACTTGTCCAGGGTCATATAACTAGCTTAATTGATTTTTTCATCCAGTTTATTCCTATCACAAAAAAAGTGTTTCTAAGGTTTCTAAAATCTATAAATATGTTTTTTCATGTATACAAATATGAATGTGAATAGTCATAATTCTCCTAATATATTCTCCTAATTTCATTTTGGGAAAAGAGCACTATGAATTTTATAAACACAGTCCTATTTTTGTCCAAGCCTTTAGTTTTCCTGTCAAATAATTTTATGACACTACACAAGGGTAAGAGATGGGACTCCTGATTGGCTGAGAAATCCCTGTTCCCAAAACACTGTGTTCAGTGTCCAGGAGAGAGGTATGACTCCAGATTGTTGGAGGACTTTAAGAAAGGTGGTCAAGCAATTCTGAGGGACTTATGAGAAAGAATGCTATCCACATCTAGAGAAAGAAATGTGGAAGTAGAAACATGGAAGAAAAACAGCTGCTTGATTACATGGGTCAATGGGGATATGACTGGGGATGTAGACTCTAAGCGATCAGCTTAATACAAATATTAATAATATGGAAATAGGTCTTGATCAATGACACATGTAAAATCCAGTGGAATTGCTCATTGGCTACGGGAAGGGGGAGGGAAGAGGAGAGGGAAATAACATGAATCATGGAACCATGGAAAAATATTCTAAATCAATTAATTAAGTAAAATTTTTCAATAGGAAAAAAAAAAGGTGGTTAAGAACAGCAATCTTCTGGATGGTACACTGGGGATTTCCTCTAAAGCATGAACATGTGGGGCTGCCAGGTCCCCAAATGCCCTGATTTCCAGTGCTGATAACCGTAGAGACACCTAAAAGTAGTCTCCTCCCCTAGAATCCTGGGGGATCCTGCCTGTTCCTCACCTACTGGGCTACTGGTAGTTCAGGCACAATCCTGCTCATCAAAAAGGCAGAAATCACTGTCTCCTTTGGAGAGAGAGTAAGCCAGATCCCAGATGATATATCTATCCACATGGACAATGGACATGTCCCATGTGGACATCTTCATCTCTATATTAGAAATATTTTATATGGATGGATGGGTGATGCAATATCTGGGATATGAATTTAGTATGTCTCCAGTAAAGAAGCACACTGCTATTTCCAAGAGCAGTATTGAAAAGTTCAATTTAGGATAGGCCATTGATTAGGAACTGTTATTGATTGCTCTGATTTTGTAGTAAGAAATAGGACCAGCTATTAATAAACTTAATAGTTGAGTTGAGTCAACTTTAAAATTTTAGATTATTGGAAAGCTCATCATTTAGATAAAATATACTCACATAAGAAGATACTTATACTAGTCATTTAGGTATAAGAACATATATATATATAAAAGAGTGGCTATTTGTAAAAAATTCCCTTCCTCCGCCCTTTTGAAATTTGTTTGTTACAGGTCAACCACAAACCAGCCAAGAGGATAGAGATTTCCTGCCTCACTGAGAATCTAGATCCTCCTTCCAAGGAGGCTATCAAAACCTACTTTCAAAAAAAGGATAACTACATGATAGACATAAGCTCTGAGCCAATCTAAAGCTAGAATTATCAGAGGTCCCACCTTAGACACTCATCTATCACCCCAGTTACACTCAGGAGTAAAAAGTTCCAAATCACATATATTGGGATCCTCCTTGTTTGTTTTTACTCTTCTCAGTTTGCTTGCTCCGTTTGTTTTTACTCTTCTTTCCCATGTTAATTGTTTTCTTTTGGTAATCCCTAGCTTTGCTCCTTTTTTTTTTTTTTTTTTTGTATTATAAAATTATCTCAATGCTAATGCTCAGGGTCTCGGATCAAACTGGGTGTGTCTACAGACTGATAGCTTTGTATGACTTCGATGCCTCATATTAAAACCAAACTACTTGGAAATCAGGCTCTCTCAGTTTTTTTCTTTACAGTTTCTAGTTGGAACTGAGTCTATTATCAACATCAAGTATTGGTAGTCTAGGAAGACAATAAGAAATTTAGAATAAAAGACATTTTTCCTACATACTCTCAAGGGGAAGATAATACTAGGCTTACTATTAGCAGCTAAGCTCCCTCCAACCAAATACTGGTTACCCAAAACACTATCTCAAATAACTAGTAAACTTCTTTATCAAAATAAATAGTAAATAGAAACTGGAGAAGTAATACTGATCGAACAATAGACTAGACCTTAATAAATTAGTTCTTTGATGTAGGACCAAAACACTTAAAAACCTCAGCTCAACCGAGGTGAAAGTGATGTATCTAATGGGTGGGGAGGAGTCCTCTCTTAGCATTCTCTAAGGTTGCAAGCATTGGAAGTCAGGGGCATGATAGAAACTAGCATCATCATAAGTCTATAGCAGTGGTTCCCAGACTTTTTTGGCCTACTGCCCCCTTTCCAGAAAAAATATTACTTAGCCTCCTGGAAATTAATGTTTTTAAATTTTAATAGCAATTAATAGGAAAGATAAATGTACCTGTGGCCATCATTGCTCCTCTTGATCTCTGCAGCACCCACCAGGGGGCAGTGATGCCCACTTTGATAATTACTGGTCTATAGCTTCAAAGAGATTTCCAATGGGCTGCAGAAATTCTGTTTGACTCTCTCAACAGCTTCTAATACTCTGAAAACATATCTCTTTCATGTGTGTCATTCACAGCATCTCAGCCTCAGAGAACTCTGGCAAACAGGAGTCATAGCCCTTACATAGAACAAAATACAACATCACAAGGCTGTCCTTTTGCTGAAGGCCCCAGGCTTAGGCTGTAGTTACATAAGAAAGTTTTTTCATTAGTCAATATTACTGAGAATAATTTAGCAAAAGTCATCTGAGTCTCTTACAGATTTCAGAAGCACAAGTCCAAGTTTAAGAAGTCCAAAGCTTCTAATACTGTTACAGGTGAGAACGAATGGGAGAAATTCAGAATTGGAAGACACCACACAGGTCATCCATCTGATCCTGATCTGATCCCTTATACAACATTCCTAACAACTCATCATCCTTTGAATCTTTGAAGTTTAGTCCCACCACTTAGCTATCGCTGGGTTTACAGCCTCAGAATATTGAAAGCACAATACATTATTTAAATGTCCAGTTTCCAGAGATTACATAACTCAGGTTTAGTCCTGGAGCAGTGTGGTTATTAGCTCTGGAAAGGAAATAAATAGAAGAAAGAAAAGGAAAAAGGAAGAAAGAGAAAGGAAGGAAGGAAGGAAGGAAGGAAGGAAGGAAGGAAGGAAGG
>NW_025364201.1:0-1127 GCF_016433145.1 Gracilinanus agilis | reverse complement strand
TATATATATATATATATATGTGCATATATATAAAATACATATTATACACAAAATATATATATATATGTCTATATATATATGGAGAATAAAGAAAGAGAAAAAGAGATAGAGATAAAGAGACAGAGAGAGAGACAGAGAGCGAGAGAGATAGGGCAAGCATTTGAGTTGAATATGATAGAATGATATCTAAAAATATTAAGACATCAGAAGGTTCCATGCATTGAGAAAAGAGAAAAGGGAAAAAATAGAATGGGGTAATTATCTGACAAAAAAAGGCATGAAAGAGCTTTTACAGTGGAGAAGATGGAGTAAGTGTGGAGAGGAGCATGTGAACCTTACTCTTATCAAAATTTGCTCATTGAGGGAAGAACATACACAATCAATTGGGTATAGAAATCTATCTTACCCTACAAGAAAGTAAGGAAAGACAAGGGGTGGGGCCAGTGTTGATTTTTTAAAATGGCAAATTTGGGAACGTGGTAGTCAGAAACTAAACAGAGGAAAATAGAACGGAAAGCAATACACAGTAATCATAATGGTGCAAATTTTTTTACAAGTCTCTCTAATAAAAGGTGTATTTCTAAAATACAAAGAGAAATTATTCAAAGGTAATTCTCAAACTAAATAGAATTTTTGTAGTCATCCCAAAAATGCTCTAAATCTTTATTAATTACAGATATTCACATTAAAATAAATTTAGTTAAAACTCCACACCTATCAAATTGGCTATTATGACAGTACAGGAAAGTAACTAAACTTGTAGGGGCTGTGATAAAATTGAGAAACTTTCAATGTTGAGGGAATTGTGAACTGATTCAACCATTCTGGAGAGTAATTTGGATATATGCCCAAAAGGCTATAATTCAGTGCATAACCTTTGATCCAGCAATACCATTACTGGGTTTCATGTACAAATATATTTAAGGAAATTCTTTTAGTGGAGGTGTGTGGGGAAAGTCTAAGCAAGTTATAGTATATGATTATAATGGAATACTATTTTTCTCTAAGAAATGATGAGGAAAAGAAATTTTAAAAAACCTGGAAAAGCAAGTAATTAAGAAAATCATTCACCACGATCAAGTGGGATTTATACCAGGAATGCAAGGTTGGTTCAACATTAGGAAAAC
>NW_025364200.1:0-4668 GCF_016433145.1 Gracilinanus agilis | reverse complement strand
TGGAGGGGATGTGGCAAAATTGGGACATTAATGCATTGCTGGTGGAGCTGTGAACTGATCCAGCCATTCTGGCTGGCAATTTGGAATCATGCTCAAAGGGCTATAAAAGAATGCCTGCCCTTTGATCCAGCCATACCATTGCTGGATTTGTACCCCAAAGAGATCATAGATAAACAGACTTGTACGAAAATATTTATAGCGGCGCTTTTTGTGGTGGCAACAAATTGGAAAAGGAGGGTATGTCCTTCAATTGGGGAATGGCTGAACAAACTGTGGTATATGCGGGTGATGGAATACTATTGTGCTAAAAGGAATAATAAACTGGAGGAGTTCCAGGCGAACTGGAGAGACCTCCAGGAACAGATGCAGAGCGAAAGGAGCAGAGCCAGAAGAACACTGTACACAGAGACTGATATACTGTGGTAAAATCGAATGTAATGGACTTCTGTACCAGCAGCAATGCAATGACCCAGGACAATTCTGAGGGATTTATGGTAAAGAACGCTGCCCACAATCTGAGGAAGGACTGCAGGAGAGGAAACATATAAGAAAAACAACTGCTTGAACGCATGGGTCGGGGTGGACATGATTGAGGGTGTGGACTCGAAACTACCAGACCAATGCAACTACCAACAATTTAGAAATTGGTCTTGATCAAGGACACATGACAAAACTAGTGAAAATGTGTGTCGGCCATGGGTGGGGGGAGTGCGGGGGGCGAAGGGGAAAGGAGGAGCATGAGTCATGTAACCATGTTAAAAATGAATATTAATAAATGTTTTAAAAAAAGAATATCTTCTTTTATTTCATGATTCAGATTTTGGTCAGGTAAGATTAATATTAACAGGAGACAGGCTTTCAGCTAACCAAAAGTTGCAGGAGGAATGGCCCTTATCCCTGAATAATAAGAAATTAATAAAAGGAAATTTAAAAATTGTCTTTATACTAGCAATTATACAGCACTGACTAGGAGCTACATTACAAATATTATCTCATTGGATTCTCACAATAACCTTGGGAGGTATATTATTATGATCCCCACTTTATAGTTGAGGAAACTACATTTGAACTCAGGTCCTCTTGCCTCTCTAGGTCCATCAGTCTATCCACTGTACCACCTAGCTGTACCTCTACCCACTGCCCTTAGTTCTCCCCTTTGGGGCCAGTCAGAACATGCCTAATCTCTCTTCTGTGGGACAGACCCTCAAATACTTGAATAGAGTTATCATGACTGACTCTCTCCTCCAAGTCTTCTCCAAGCCAAATACCCTCAAGTCCTCTCTACTAATTTTTGTAATTTCCTTTGTCAAAACTCTTAAAATCTCTGAGGCAAAGCCATTGATGGCAACCTCTTCCTACTGTAAGAGCTTTGCTTAAGAGACTTCCACTAGAATCATACACCAATTTGTTGGCTTCTCTCTCTCTCTCTCCTGACCTTTGAGAGTGAGGAGTGAGCAAAGGGCAGGAGGGTGGGCAGAGTAATAATGGGGACCTAAGGAAGACCCTTCCCACCTACTTCTCCTCCCTTCAATCATTCTATTGAGCACCCAAGACCTCAAGACTGTACCTGCATGTGCATATTTAGGAATCCATCACTATTGTGACTTCTATCTCCCTCAAGACGTAGGTTCACACATAAGCATAAGCTGAACCTGCTTGCTTACCTTGGAGACTTAGAAAGATCCCAATGGTATACATTTTCCCTGGCTGTAGCTATTGATGGAAAAGGATGGTTCCAGCCTTAATAAAGTTAGACTGAGGTTCCTTGAATAATTTATCGGCACACGTTGCATTTAGGAGAGTTGCTATTTTTCTTGCTGAGTCTACATTTTCCTGGGGTTAACCTGAAGCAAAGCTACATGGGGGACAGGGGTAGGGGGTGGGAGACCGGCTTGCAAAGCAGAAAAAGCACAGATGATGATGTTCTGGAAGAATTATAAATTCTTTTTATATTGGGTGGGAAGTGGGGTGCAGAGGAGAGAAAAAGGAAAGAAGAAGCACTAAGCCAATAGAAAAGTCCAGTTAAGTATGGCACCCACCCACACATGTGAGCAGCACCAAGGCTCATGCAAAGAATAGAATTTTGAAAGTTGAATGAATAAGGAAAAGATCCTAGCAACCAAAGGATTCCTGGGGTCTGGGCTAACATAATCTAAGTTCCCAGAAGTTAGAGAAGAATTCTGATTTGTACTCTGGCTTTTGGAAAGAAAGGCTTATTCTGTCTCCAAAGGACACAGGGAAAAATGGTTAAAAAGGAACAAATTCCTTTGAAGAGAACACAATCTAATGTTATTCATGCTTTTATACCCAATATATAGGAGCAAGCAGAGGTCCATAAAGAGAGGGTTCAAAGTTCTAACTAGAGACCAATTTCTTTAGACAAATTCAGTTAAAGGGAACATACTCAAGTATATAAGGTTCTGGGAAGCATTTGGGAGTGGAGGAGATCTTGGGATTTCTCCCCAAGGAGAAGAAACCGGGAGAGGCAGAAAGTGTGACAGATTTGTATTTTTAACTAATTATTGTTGTTAGTCATGTAAGTAGATGCTAAGCTCAGTTCTTTCTACACCACTAAAGAAAAAGTATATGCTCTCAGTATCCTCTAAATTTCAATACTCTGGAGGAAAGCCCTAATTGTCCCATCCTGGTTATGGCTCTAGGAGTCATAGACAGGATAAAGAAGGATGAATCAGCAGAGGAACACAGCTATGTCAGGAAGCCTTCACCCTTCACCTAGTACCCACTGTGTGCAAAGTACCAGCCTAGGCAATCTGGGTGCAAAGTAAAAGAAAGAAAAAGAAAAAAATGAGAAAATTCTTGCGTGCCCTCAAGGGATCTACAGTCTAACATCCTGAGGAAAAAGGAATTTATTGGAGACTGTTAGAGACCCCAGATGCTACAACAGCCCGTGGCAAGTGCCCAGCCCAAAGTGACCAAACAAGACCCCTGTTTTCTTCTGCTCTAGGTCTCAGATTCTGCTGTGATAATTCACCTTCCACCAGCTCAGAAACATAGCTACACACGCACACACCAACCCAGAAAGACAAAACCAACACAAGGTTGTCTCCTCTTGATACTGGGGACTATGTTAAGAAAATCTCAGGTAGGAAGGAGGCAGTGTGATAAAATGGGTAGACTATTTAACAGAGTAGACAATAAGAGACCAGGATTCCTCTGCAAGAGGGAGGTACTCAAACTCTGGGTTTTGTTTTCTTCATCTGCTAAAACTCTGAAAAGTCCATGGATAGATTTCAGTGAGG
This sequence comes from Gracilinanus agilis, assembly GCF_016433145.1. Lineage (NCBI taxonomy): Eukaryota > Metazoa > Chordata > Mammalia > Didelphimorphia > Didelphidae > Gracilinanus > Gracilinanus agilis. Next base: position 1,408 of record NW_025364200.1, on the reverse strand, counting down.
TCAATGAACTTGGAAGAAAAAAAATATCATTCTTTTCACCAATGCAACTAAATTTTAAGACTTTTTTCAATTATGACCAAAAACAAACATGAATCTGAGAAGGATCCATAGGCTTCTCCAGGCTGCCAAAAAGGTCCATAATTTAAAAAAAATAATGAAAAGGTTAGAACCCAGCCTAAAGTCTCTGGCAGCCCCAGATCATTTCTTTTAAAGTACCTTTCAGCTCTGATGTTCCTGCTTTATGTTTTCTTTCAAATTCAAAGTTCTAATCAATAACCCTGGCTTTCTATGTTCTAATCTTGCTTTCTGCTCCAGTGGTCTGTGTCCTAGGTTCCAATAGTCAACATTTGAAAGTTCTTTCTAGCTCCATGTTCTCCCTTCGCTGCCAAATCTAATATTCTTTATTCTAACATCCTTTACAGCTCTGACATTGTGTTTTCAGCCCTTCCAATTCTGACATTCTCTGTTCTAGGGCTCCTCCCAGCTCTGATATTCTATGTTTTCAGGACCTTCCCAACTCTGATAATTCTCTATTCTAAGGGCCCTCCCAGCTTCCATATTCTGTGTTCTGAAGACCCCCCCCCCAAATGCCATACACTACTGCTCTGAAATTGGGCAAAAAGAAGCCTCGTCTCCTTTCTTCTAACTTGTCTGGCTCACCTTCAAAACTCACAATTCCCACTTTCCATAAGAAGTCTTCCCCAAACCATCTTCATTCCAGGGCTTTCCCTCTGTTGGTTATTTCCTCTATCAGTTTTATACATATAACTATGAATAATTGCTTTGCACATTGTCTCTGCCATTAGACTGTGAGTTCCTTGAGGGCAGAGACTGTCTTTTGGCTTCTTTGTATCCCCAGAACTTAGTACAGAGCCTGGCACATTGTAGCTACTTAATAAATGTTAGCTGACTGACCAGTTGTAGGAATGTGATTGGGGGCCCTGCATCCCTAATCTGATGGGTAGAAAGAGAACTAAGAGGATTCTGAGGATCCCATCCTTCTGTAGAGAAGAATTCCCAAAGGTCCAATGCAAGAGCATTTCTTTACTTTGCTATTAAGTGTACAGCAAATGTCTCTTAAAATGATTTTATCCTTCAGAGGTACTAGCTAAATATTACACGAGAAGCCCCCTTAGTCCTCTTGTTCTCACCTGAAGCTAGGCTGAATAATTCATGGGAAACTTATTTGAATGAAGTAGCAGAGACAATGAAGTGAGCTGGGTCAGACATTCAGGGCTGCTGCAACAATTCAGCCAGTAGGTCATTTTAAAACAAAAGGGATGAGATGTAGAAAGGATTAATGATTGGCTTTTCAACTCTCCTGAACCACAGTGGCTGAAAATCATTGCAAATCGATGCCTATTAAACTGATTCTGAATGGAAGCTCTTGACTTCAGCAAAAAAAAAA
>NW_025364199.1:0-2919 GCF_016433145.1 Gracilinanus agilis | reverse complement strand
GAGAGAGAGAGAGAGAGAGAGAGAGAGAGAGAGAGAGAAAGAGAGAGAGAGAGAGAGAGAGAATGAATTTGCACGTTACAGAATCTCATAAAATTAAAGTGTTCATGGGAGGCTCTATGAGAAGAGCTTTCAAGAATAAAATTTTATTTACCAAGTCTAATGTGCTATTAAAAAAATAAACTGGGACTTATATTTAAAGCTGATCCTTTTAATTGTTTAATCATCAAGATGATACTAAAATAAAAAACTGGAGAACTTGTTTCTTCCCTTCTCTTCATCAATACCCTTAATATGTAAAAAGACAATTTCAGTTAAGCTTATGGGTTGCTAATTGTTGATGTCTTCTCAGTCCCATGTGTGCATGTGTGTATATGTTAATGTTCTATGGGTTCAAGCATTACCTCTATTCAAAAATTTCCCCAAATCTATGGGTCTTGCCCTAACCTTCCTCTTGAACTCTTAACTCTCTTCCTCCTGAATGTCCAGGTGTATGTCCAACTTATATCTTATATTCAGCATTTCTAATATGGAATTCATTGCATTTCCCCCCCCCCAAATTAAAATCATGTTCCTCTTTCAAACTTTTCTGATTTTGTTGAGGATACCACCATACTCCTAATCATTCATGTTTATAACCTCAAAGTAATCTTTGATTCTTCTACTTCCCTCATCATTCTTCATTTGTAATCTATTGCCAAGTCCTCTTCTTTCTGCCTCCATAACATTTCTAGTAGAATCCTCTCTTTCCACTCATATGATGTCCATATTATAAATTTCTCCTTTGGGCTTGATAGAAACTATTATAATTATTGAAATAGCCTCTTCATTGGTCTTCCTGCACCCATTTTTCCATGGTTACATGACTTGTGATCTTTCCCACCCCTCTTACCTCCCAACTCCCAGAATTGACAAGCAATTTCACTTGGGTTATACATGTATCATTGTTCAAAACCTATTTCCATATTATTCATATTTGCAATAGATTGATCTTTTAAAGCCAAAAACCCAATCATATCCCCATCAAACCACATAATCAATCATGTTTTTCTTCTGCATTTCAACCAAACAGCCCCTAGTTAATCCACATAGCTGCTACTACAATCTTCCTAAGGCACAATTTTAACCATATAACTTCCCATTCAAAAACATCCAGTAGCTCCCTATTGCTTCTAGAACCAGCATTCAAGTCCCTCAATGATCTAAATCCAACCTATCAGCCTTTTTAATGTTGCTTCTCTTTGCATAGATTAAATTCCATGCAAATTGGATTATTAGCTATCAGTTAACTCATGATTCTACCTACCAACCCCATTTATTAGGAAAAACCTGTCCTCTTGTACCTAGAATGTAGTTTTTTCCATTCTCTACTTCCTGAAATCATTATAAAAATTCAAGAAAGAGCTTAGATATCAGCTTTTCTTTAGGTACTATTATTTCCCCCAATTTTTTGTGTTCTTTCTCTCTTTAAATCTTTTTTTAAAATTGTTATACTATCTACATAACTCTCATATCCTGTCAGTAGAATGTAAGCTCCATGAGGGCAGAGATTAAATTAATTTTGTCTTAATATTCCCAGGGCCAAAGACATAGAAAATACTTTAAATATTATTTGAATTGGAGAAAGTACATTTCTTTAAATATGTTAATTGATTACATATAACACCATCCACCTCTTTTTCTGAAGCACCAAGATGGATAAAATAATATAAGTATCCTTTCCACATCACAACTTTTTCTATTGAGATTTCAATATATTATAGATTGGCATGAGAAATTAAATGGGAGTTTGGGGGAGTAGTTTTGTAGAAGCTGCATATAACATGCAAAGGCCAGCAGATGAGAGAGAACAAATTTAGAAGCTCAGAAATGCATAAGATATATGTACAGTATTATATAATAGCAACATATTTTATCTTTACATACCACAAAAACACACAATTTCTTTTTAAAAATTAAAATAAGTAAAAAGTTAATGTTTGCAAAAAGAACATGAAAGCCTGTAGACAACACACAAAGGCTAGAAATATACTGATATTCTTAGAGGTTTAGTAATTCATAAATATATGTACTGTGTTTTGTATAATATTTCCTGAACAGTATGTATTTTACTGTTTAATAACATAAATGAACAGCTACACAATTTTTTAAAATTCAATTTGTAGTACAAGGATTGCAGTTCTACATACTGGTTTAGGGATGCCAAGATATCTTGTACCATTTAAATGCCATTCTATTAAAATCATGAATCCCAAGGATAGTGCTCCTAATGGCTTGGAAAGTGGAGCTCCCAAGAAATGTAGGAAAGTGATGAAATTGAAGGAAAAAGTAGACTTGTAAGCTATGCTTCATATAGGCAAAATAGCTGCTGTGGTTGGCCACCATTATAGTGTTAATGAGTAGACTATAAGGCATATCAAGAAAAAAGAGAAGGAAATCTGCAAAGCCATTGCTGCAGTTACATCAACAATTGTAAATCATTTGCTTAAACCACAAGCTTCTCATCTCTTTTGTATAGAGAGTAGAACTTTCTTTTTGATGCAGGATTGTTATTAAAAAGACATTCTGATAGACTGGAGACATTAGAAAAAAGGCTAAGTCCTTACATGATTCCCTAAAGGAAAATGAAGAAAGATCTTCCCCTATGGATTTTCAGGTTAGCAAAGATGGTTTCAAAATTAAAAAAAAAAAAAAAGGAAAAAAGAAATTTAGTTTATGCAAAGGGAGAGGCAGCATCTGCCCATCAAGAACAGCCAGAGGGGGCAGCTGGGTAGCTCAGTGGATTGAGAGTCAGGCCCAGAGCCTGGGAGGTCCTAGGTTCAAATTCGGCCTCAGACCTTCCCAGCTGTGTGACCCTGGGCAAGTCACTTGACCCCCATTGCCCACCCTTACCACTTTTCCACCAAGGAGCCAATACACAGA
>NW_025364198.1:0-3952 GCF_016433145.1 Gracilinanus agilis | reverse complement strand
CTTCCTTTCTTTCTTTCTTTCTTTCTTTCTTTCTTTCTTTCTTTCTTTCTTTCTTTCTTTCTTTCTTCCTTCCTTCCTTCCTTCCTTCCTTCCTTCCTTCCTTCCTTCCTAAAACAAAACAATACAAAACACCTTACATCTTAGAATCAAGATACCGTGTATTGGTTCCAAGGCAGAAAAGTGGTAAAAGCTAGGCAGCAGGGATCCAGTGACTTGCTCAGGGCTACACATCTAGGAAATATCTGAGGCCACATTTGAACCCAGGACCTCCTATCTCTAGGCCTGGTTCTGAATCCACTGAGCCACCTAGCTGCCCCACACATGACTTTTCAATGATAGACTGCAGGCCCAGCATCCAGATCTCTTAACATCTAGATCAATGCGTGATTTGCAATTTTTATTGTCTAACAGTCTAGGGCTGACTTGGACCCTATACAAGGCTGTTTTCAATAGGTGTGGGGGAACTCCCTGCCCCCCCCAAAAAGAATATCCCAGGCTGTCCCAGTTCTGACCTGGATATTGGGGTATACTTGGAATTACACAAGACAAGAGAACATAGGGAATCAAATGGCTTTTCTGTTTTCTACTATTGGTTTAAAAAAAGGCATTGGTAATATGTTTACTGCTCTTGTTACAGTCTCCATGTAGCCTCAAAGAGTCAGCACACCTCTCAAAGGAGTAGTTTGGCCCATCAGTTTAAGGAACTCTGCCCTAAAGCCCAGCAGATTCAGGCTTTATTGATGAACAGGTAAGAGAGAATTTCACAGCCTGGGGATCCTCCATAGGGAACAGCTTTTCTCTGACCTCCTAGCCTTCAAATCTGGGAATCGTTAGCAGGGGCTCTCCAGTGTCCTCCAAAGGATGATGGTACATCTTCCAGGGAGCCAAGATCACATGATAAAGAACTTTAAACATTTTCACCTGAATTCCGACTGAAAAAGGTGTGAGAGAGCCGATAGACTGTTGCAAAGCCTCCTATCCTGTGATTCACAGAGTCAGCCCTCCATCAGCTAAACTCACACAGAATGTTCTTCACGTACCCAGAAAACCACAAAAATAATTTCATTAACATTATGGTCAAAATTTCCATTTGGCTCTCATTACTGCTTCCACAACAAAGATATCTTTCCCATGGAGAGTGTCAGGACTGGCCCACAGGACAGCTGCAATAGATGAATAATAAGAGATGATGACATTTATACGGCACTCGAAAGTTTGCAAAGCATTTGCCTTAAATCATCTCAATTCAGCCTCACAACTCTGGGAGATAGGTACTTACAGATGTTGTTGAACCCATTTTATGTGGAAGGGAACTGAGGCTCCGTGAGATACAGTGGATTAACCATGGCCGTATAGGCAATGTCAAGACTCATGATGTGAATCTGGGTTCACCCTCATTTCACCTGTCTTACATTTTATTTACTTACCCAGGTGGTCTCTTCAAAGGTCAAAAGCAGGAAAGAAAATGGGGAAGGAGTGTTGGAGGGTCCTTTCCTGGCACAAATAAGACACAGGATCATGGATATAGAACTGGAAAGGATTAGATTGATAGATAATGTAATCTAATAACCTCTGGCAAGGGATTGGCTACTTACAATCCCCCACCCCAAGATGTGTAGTTCTTCCCAGGTTAGCAAATGAGGAAACCAATGGGAGATCAGTCTTCAGAGGGAAGGACAGGTGTCTTCCCACATGTAGCCTATGAATTTTGGGAGAATTGGAAGAGAGATGAGGAAAGAAGAAAGAGGTGGCGGTGGTTCCATTGCAGCAGCTTGATCTTTTCCTATTGACATAGGACAACCAATGTCCACCACATCTGGACTTTCCTTTTTCAAGACCACAAGAGATGTCTTCTAAATACATAAACAGAGAAGCGTGTGTGTTGTGGATTTTGCTCTAGTATAAGAATCCCAAAACAAAATAATGAGTTGGAATGGGGGCAGTCTCAACCATTTCCCCCACTTTACTCCTGAATGTATTTTTCATATTTAAAAATACATTTTCCAAGTTTAATATTATTTGTCATAAACATTTCTGGTTAATCCTGCCCCTATGTTGCCTGGTACCCCTTTGTTTATAGCATTTGGGGTGGAATGGGAGCCACACAGGAAGGCGACCTTTCCTTATACAAGGCTGGGAGCTGGAATCCTGGTCCATTGTTAGAGGTTTGTGTTATCTAACACATAAACACAAACCATTTCATAGTTATTTTTCCAAATGAAAAATCACTGTAAACATGAGCCATATTTGTAAAATTGTCCCATTGTAAAATAGGTATGTGTGTAGTGGGGAGGATAAGGGAAAGACAGATAGATAAGGAAACAGAAACAGACAGACAGAGACAAGAGACCAAGAGACAGAGCCACAGAGAGAGGCAGAGAGACACAGAGAGAGACCAAGAGACAGAGAAAAAGAGACCAAGGGATAGAGGCAGAGACAGAGAGAGAGGCAGAGACAAAGACAGAGAAGAGAGAGACAGAGGGGAGAGACAGAGAAGAGAGAGAGAGACAGAGGAGAGAGAGAGACAGAGAAGAGGAGAGAGAAATAAGGAGAGACAGATACAGAGAAGAGAGAGAAGAAAGAGACAAAGAGGAGAGAGACAGAAGAGGAGAGAGAGAGAGAGAGACAGACAGAGACAGAGACATTACTATGTGCCAGGCACTAGAAATACAAACACAAGGAAAAAAAGACAATTTCTCCCCTCAGTGAGTTTATATTCTAATGGGATGAGGATAGGGAGAAGAAATAGCATAAAAGGAAGCTGAAAAATAGGAGTGGAGGGACTAGGAGAGGTACCCATATTAGAACAAGGTAGAAAAAAGTGTAGTCAGGAGAGGACTTTTCATGAAATAGTGGTCCTAGGCAGGAACTCGTCAATCAGCTGAGGGGTTGCAGTGTTGGAGTTATCCTCAGGGTGAAAGTCTGCTGGTTAGGAGGTGGAAGAGGCTGGAAAGTGAGGTGCTAAGTCAGGAGGAAAATGAAAGACTCTTACAGGTTATCTAGTCCAGCCACTTTTATTTTACAGATGAGGGCCTGAGGACCAATGAATTTTAAGTTCCCAAAGAATGGCACGGGAGAAAGAACACTGGATTTGGGGTGAAAAGACCTGAGTTCAAACCAGCTCTGCCATTTACTGCCTGTGTGACCTTGGGAAAGGTATTTCTGGTCCTTATTTTTCTCATCTATGAAATGAAGAGGTTAAACTAAATGGCTTCTGAGGTCCCTTCCAACTCTAAGTCTATAATCCCAGGATCTTAAGAGTTTAACTTAGGTCCACTGACTCCAAATCCAGTGCTCTCTCCACTGTGACATGATTTCCCACAGGACACTAAGTCAGCCAAATGATCAGATTTGGCACTGGTGGCTCCTTGGATTTCTTCCATTTTCTTTGTGTTTCATTTTTATTGACTTTCCCAGGTTTGTTTCTTTCTGGAACTACAGCTCTAGGCTTTGGGTTTGAATCAAAGGTCCTGGGTTCAAAACCAAGTTCTCCTAAATACTACTGTCTAACTTTGGACAAATCACTTCCCTCTCTGGGTCTCAGTTTCCCCAACTGTAAAATGAGAAAGTCAAATTAGATGGTCTCTGTTATCCCATCCAGTTCTAAATCCTATGAAATTATGCATCGTGTGCCCTCATTCTCCCACCGCCCTCTTTATTATCTTAAATTCAGAGCAGGATAGGACAGAGAGGGGCAGTTTACAAATAGAGTTCCTTTAGTGTAAATCTTTCATTTTACAGATAAACAAACTGAGGCACAGGGCTAAAGCAACTCATTGTTTAAGATCAGATAGGGAGTAAGCAGGCATTTGAACTCAAGCTCTCTCCATGTAGTAAAACCTATTCAATCTTTCATAGGAGAAAACTGAAAAAAATTCAAGCCCTTCATACTCTCTCTCTCTCTCTCTCTCTCTCTCTCTCTCTCTCTCTCTCTCTCTCTCTCTCGCTCTCT
>NW_025364197.1:0-3572 GCF_016433145.1 Gracilinanus agilis | reverse complement strand
TATTACAAGAAGCCAGAAAAAGACAATTCAGATATCAAGGAGCACCAATCAGGATCACACAGGACCTGGCAGCCTCCACACTAAATGACCACAAGGTTTGGAATATGATATTCAGAAAGGCAAGAGAACTGGGTCTACAACCAAGGACCACCTACCCATCAAAACTGACTATATACTTCCAGGGGAAAGTATGGGCATTCAACAAGATAGAAGATTTCCAAGTATTTGCACAGAAAAGATGAGGACTAAATGGAAAGTCCAATATCCAACCACAAAACCAAGAGAAACATGAAAAGGTAAACAGAGGGGAAAAAAAGAAAATTCTTATTCTTAAACATACCCCTTTAAGGGCCTTCCTAAGATCAAATTATTTGTATTCCTATGTGGAGAAATGTTATGTATAATTTTGAAAAACTGTATTCACTATTACAGTAATTAGAAGAAATATTCATAGGGAGAGGATGGAGCACTAAATGGTTTAAGATGAGACAGGGTGGGGAAAAAAAGAGGGTGAATAGTAGATGGCATCAAGAGAAACTTGAATAAATAAGAAAAATAGGATATTCTATACCACACAAAGAGAGCATGGGAAGGGGAGGGGATCAGTACTATTATAAGAAGGAGAGGAAGAGGGCATTAAGAGGTAATATTTAATTCTTACTCTCAGTGGAATTAACCCAGAGAGGGAAGAGTAGCTATATCCATTGGGATATAGAATTCTATCTAACCATACTGAGAAAGTCAAAAGGGATCAACCAAGGGGAGCAGGGGAGTAGGGAGGTCAAAAAATGGAGGGGAGGAGAGGAGAGAGGGAATTCATTAGGCCTTAAAAAATAAAAAGAGGGGAATAATAAGGGAGGGGGATGAAAAGGAAGTAAATCAAGGGAGGGGACAACGGGGACTGGTCTAAAAAAATCACTGGTTTAAAAGGAAATAGCTTAAGAAGGAGGGGTAGAACTAGGAGAGGATACCAAAATGTTGGGGAATACACAATTGGTAATTATAACTCTGAATATGAATGGGATGAACTCGCTCATAAAAAGGAAGCAAATAGCAGAATGAATTAGAAACCAAAATCCTTCCATAAATTGTCTATAAGAAACACATATGAGGCAGGTAGACATATACAGGTTTAAGGTGAAGTGCTGGAGCAAAATCTTTTGGGCTTCAAATGATTTTAAGGCAGGAGTGGCAATCAAAATCTCTGACAGAGCCAAAATAAAAATAGATTTGGTTAAAAGAAATAGGGAAGATAATTACATAATGATAAAAGGCAGTATAAGCAATGAGTAAATAACAGTACTCAACATGTATGCAACAAATGGTATAGCATCCAAATTCCTAAAGGAGAAACTGGCAGAGCTTAAGAAGGAAATAGATTGTAAAACTATACTAATGGGAGATCTAAATATTCTTCTTTCAGATTTAGATAAATCAAACCAAAAAATAAATAAGAAAAAGGTATTAAAGGTAAATGAAATCCCAGAAAAATTAGATTTAATAGACATGTGGAGAAAAATAATTACGGACAAAAGGGAATGCACCTTCTTTTCAGCTGCACAAAGACTGACCATTTAATAGGGCATAGAAACATCTCAAACAAATGAAAATGAGCAGAAATAATAAATATAACCTTCTGAGATCATAATGCAATAAAAATAATAATTAGTAAAGGCACCTGGACAGGAAAATCAAAAACTAATTGGAAATTAAATAATATGATTCTCCAAAACCAATTTGTCAAAGTAGAATTCATAGAAACAATCAATAATTTCATTGAAGAGAATGACAATGATGAGACATCCTACCAAACTCTGTGGGATGCATCTAAGGGGGAAATTTATATTCTTCAGTGCATATATTAACAAATTAGAGAAGGCAAAAATCAATGAACTGGGCCTGCAAATTAAAAAAAAAACTAGAAAGGGAACAAATTAAAAATCCCCAGCTAAAGACCCAATTAGAGATTACAAAAATTAAAGGAGAAATCAATAAAACTGAAAGTAACAGAATTTTTGAATTAATAAATAAGACTAGAAGCTGGTCCTTTGTAAAAAACAAACAAAATTTACAAAGCACTGCCAATCTAATTAAAAAAAGAAAAGAAGAAAACCAAATCATCAGTATCAAAGATGAAAAGGGAGACCTCACCTCTAATGAAGAGGAAATCAAGGCAATCATAAAAAACTATTTTGTGAAATTATATGGCAATAAATATAGCAATCTAGGTGAGATGGATGAATATTTACAAAAATATAAATTGCCTTTAAAAATAAAAATAACATTGTACTAGAAACACTAGCAGTAGCAATTAGAGAAGAAAAAGAAATTGAAATTGAATCAAAATAGGCAAGGAGGAGACTAAGCTATCACTCTTTGCAGATGATATGATGGTCTACTTAAAAAACCCTAGACAATCAACTAAAAAGCTAGTAGAAATAATCAACAACTTCAGCAAAGTTGCAGGATACAAAATAAATGCACATAAATCATCAGCATTTCTATATAGTTCCAACACATCACAGCAGCAAGAGGTAGAAAGAGAAACACCATTTAAAATCACCCTAGACAATATAAAATCCTTAGGAATCTATCTACCAAAACAAACACAGGAATTATACAAAAACAATTACAAAACACTTTTCAAACAATTAAAACTAGATCTATACAACTGGAAAAATATTGATTGCTCATGGGTAGGATGAGCTAACATAATTAAAATGACCATTCTACCCAAATTAATTTACCTATTTAGTGCCATACCTATCAAACTACTAACAAACTTTTTTACTGAATTAGAAAAAAAATCTGAAACAAAGTTCATTTGGAAGAACAAAAGGTCAAGAATATCAAGGGAAATAATGAAAAAAAAACATGAAGGAAGGTGGCCTAGCAGTACCAGATATTAAGCTATACTATAAAGCAGCAGTCATCAAAACAATATGGTACTGTCTGAGAGACAGAAAGGAGGATCAGTGGAATAGACTTGGGGTAAGTGACATCAGCAAGACAATGTATGATAAACTCAAAGAGCACAATTTTTGGTAAATAAATCCACTATTTGACAAAAACTGTTGGGAAAATTGGAAAACAATATGGGAGAAATTAGCTTTAGATCAACATCTCATACACTACACTAAGATAAATTCAGAATGGGTGAATGACTTGAATAGAAAGAATGAAACTATAATAAAATTAGGTGAACATAGAAAAGTATACTTGTCAGATGTATGGGAAAGGGAAGATTTTAAAACCAAGCAAGAGTTAGAAAAAAATTATGAAATATAAAATAAATAATTTGATTATATTAAATTAAAAAGTTTTTGTACAAACAAAAACAATGGAATGAAAACCAGAAGGGAAACAACAAAGTAGGAAAAATCTTTATAACAAAAAATTCTGAAAGAGGTCTAATTACTCAAATATACAAGGAGCTAAATCAATTGTATAAAAAATCAAGCCAATCCCCAATTGATAAATGGGCAAGGGACATGTATGGGCAATTTTCAGATAAAGAAATCAAAACTATCAATAAGCACATGAGAAAGTTTCTAAATCTCTAATAATTAGAG
>NW_025364196.1:0-3538 GCF_016433145.1 Gracilinanus agilis | reverse complement strand
TCTTTCCCACCCCCCATGTCATCTTAGACCATTTAGTATCCTGTCCTCTCCCTATGAATTATTCTTCTGGTTGCTATAATAGTGAATATTATAATAGTGTATAGAGTTCACTACAGAGAATTATACATAGCATTTCTCCACCTAGTAATACAGATACTTAGATCTTATTTATGCCCTTAAAGAGTCAAGCTTAAAAGACTATGAGTTTTCTTTCTTTTCCCTCTGTTTCTTATTTACCTTTTCATCATCTTTCTCTTGATATCTGTGGTTGAGTGTCAAAGTTTCCAATTAGTCCCGGTCTCTTTTGTGCAAAAACTTGGAATTCTTCAATTTTGTTGAATGCCCATACTTTCCCCTGAAAGTATATGGTTAGTTTCGCTGGGTAGTTGATCCGTGGTTGCAGGCCCAGCTCTCTTGCCTTTCTGAATATTGTATTCCAAGCCTTGCGTTCTTTTAGTGTTGAGGCTGCCAGATCCTGTGTGATCCTTATTGGTGCTCCTTGATATTTGAATTGTCTCTTTCTGGCTTCTTGTATGATTTTTTCTTTGACTCGAAAGCTCTTCAATTTCGCTATTATATTTCTGGGTGTTGACTTTTCTGGGTCCAGTTTAGAGGGTGTTCTATGGATCCTTTCAATGTCTATATTGCCCTCTTGTTGTAGAACTTCAGGGCAATTTTGCTGAATAATTTCTTTCAGTATGGAGTCCATGTTTTTATTAATTTCTGCCTTTTCTGGAATACCAATGATTCCCAAGTTATCTCTTCTAGACCGGTTTTCTTGGTCTGTCACTCTCTCCTTGAGATATTTCATGTTTCCTTCTATTTTATCAGTCTTTTGACTTTGTTTTATTTGTTCTTGTTGTCTTGAGAGATCATTGGTTTCTAAATGTTCGATTCTAGCCTTTAAGGACTGGTTTTCGGCTTTAATGTTTTGGTTTTCGGCTTTAATGTTTTGGTTTTCCTTTTCAATCTGGTCATTTTTGGTCTTCAGTTGTCTTGTCTCACTTTCCAATTGCGAAATTCTGCCTTTTAAACTGTTATTTTCTTGCCAGATTTCTTCCATCTTCCTTAGCATTTCATTTTTAAACTCTTCCATAACTTGTGACCAGCTTTCATTTTTTTGGGGAGGTTTGGATTTTTGTTTTCCCTCCTCTGTTGTCTGGATTTTCTCTGTGTAGAAGTTGTCCAGTGGTCCAGAGTTTCTCTTGATGGTCTTTTTCTTCTGGATTTCCTTATTGCTGGCCATTGTTAGCCCCGCCCCTTTTCCGGGTCTGCCTGGGCCTTGCAGGCTTGGGGGGGGGGCCTCCGGTCTCCTTGTCCTCTGGGTCAGGCCTCCTGGTAGTCCCCGGTCTGCCCCTCTGCCGGAGGTTCCTTCAGCAGTCTTTGGGGCTGCTTCCACAGCCGCGCTCCGGTCTGCACTGGGTCCTCACTGGAGGTCCAAGCCTGGGCTGGAGCTCGTTATTCAAGCCTAGGGCACTGCCTTTGCCTGCGCTGATGCTCTTAGCGCCCTGCTTTCACCCTCGCAGAAGGTAGTGAAAGTCCGTGGGCTGGAGATCTTTATTCGCCCCTGAGGCGATGCCTTCAGTTTTAGGGGCCTTTGTCCCAGCCGGAGGCGGTGCCTTCACCCACGTGGGCGCTCAGGGAAAGTCCCAGCCACCTGGGGGTCCCTCGTCTTGCAGCGCACAGGTACTGGCTCCGGGGCTGCCAGTGATTTTCTGGTTGCCCCAGTCCTGTTTACCTGCTTGTGCGGTGTGGGGGGTGGGGGAGGGGCTTCTTCCTCTCGTGTTTTAGTGTGAACTGTTTCACCCCTTTAAAGTGTGGAAATGCCCCGATTCTGCGTACCTTCAATGCTGCGCCCTGTTGTGGGGTTCCTTCGTTCCTCTGGACTCGTTTTTATTTCCCCTTGAGGGGTTCTGTGTGGTTCGGTCAGGAGAGATCCAGCAGCTGCTCCTTACTCTGCCGCCATCTTAACCGGAAGTCCCTGGCTTGATTTTTTATACAATTCCAGGAGCTTACATTCTAAATGTGGGAGATAACACATGAAAGAAATTTTAGACACAAGATGGTTGGAGGGACCTGGAAACCCCAAAGAGCAGTTCCTGAATGCTTCTGCCAGGATGATCATTTTTAAATCTTTTTAAAAATCCTTACTTTCTGTTTTAGTAACAATTCTAAGATAGAAGGACAAAGCCTAGGCAAATGGGGTTAAGTGATTTTCCCAGGGTCATACAGGTGGGAAGTATCTGAACCAGATTTAATAATGATCCTTTAGAGTATGATGTGAGGGGGCCTCTAGGTGACTCAGTGGATAGAGAGCCAGCTCCTGGGTTCAAATTTGGCTGCAGATACTTGCTAGCTGTGTGACCCTGGGCAAGTCATTTAACCTCAATTACTTAGGTCTTACCACTCTTTTGTCTTGGAACCAATACATAGTATCAATTCTAAGATGGGAGATAAGAGTTTTAAAAAAATGAAAAAGAAAAAAAAAAGGAATGTTGTATGAAGTAAGCAGGGAGAAAGCCTTCCATTGCTACTTCCTGTAAGTGGGTGTCCCGGTACTTGTATCCTGAGTATGTTGATTGATATAATTTCCATTCTTTCTCAAGAAGACCTAAAATATCCCACCCTCTATTAGTAAAATTTCCTAATAAGTCTATGTATTGTAGATCTGCCATCCCATTCCTCAAATGGAAATAATACACCCAACTTCTCCAGTGAAATTATATGCTCACCATGCCATTTCCTTATTTCTGCTATGGATATAACATGTCGTTTTACTTCTTTCTTTTTTTCTAACTCGAACTGCCCCAACTTCTCCTTTCTCCTTACTTCCAAGAACTTCTCCCCACCATAAGTGAAATGGAGTTGAACTGTATCTGGAGGCATCTTTAAGTAAAAAGGAGTCCAAGGACCTGTGATGGCAGGACCTTAAAGACTCTTTGCTTAGAAATGGACTGAATCATGGCTATCTTATTGCTTTTCTCACCCCTAAAGAATCATATCACCCCTAAAACTTGATTCAGCATCCTTGAAAACAAAGACAGTAAGGAGATGAAAAAATGCAAAAGGGGCCCCCTCAATATGACACTGCCTGGCCTAATTCCAGGATTCATCAGCAGTCATCTCATTTGGTTGGAAGATTGCCAGGAAATGTCCTTCATGAAGATCAAGAAAAAAAAAAGAGAGAGAGAAAATGTGGTTCACAAGAACTAATTTCTTATTGCCTGATACAAAAAGAGAATTTTCAGTCTCTTTGCTAAGTCTGAGATGAAAGTTAACCTTTAAAAATCCCATTTTCATTCCAGCACCATGAAACCTCCAGCTAAGGGCAGCCTTCATTTCAATAATATCAAAATATGGCCTCAGTTGTTGGGCTGTGTTCCCCTTAAATCTCAATTTTGCTTCTGAAAAGCTGGGCCTGTCTTAGTCTCAGAATCCAAATGCCAGAGGAAAGAAATCTCATTAAATAGTTTTTTAAAGCTCTTGTTCTCTCTCTCTCTCTCTCTCTCTCTCTCTCTCTCTCTCTCTCTCTCTCTCT
>NW_025364195.1:0-4094 GCF_016433145.1 Gracilinanus agilis | reverse complement strand
GAAGGGAAGGGAAGGGAAGGGAAAAAGGAGAAAAGGAAAAGGAAAGAAAGGAAAGATGAAAGCCCCAAATAGGTCATGAAGAGTCAGACACAACTAAAAATGGTTGAACAACGAAAACAACAGGTCTAGATATATTAAGCAACTTTCCCAAAGGAGATGTCAGGAGTAAGACAGTGTCTTTCTTCCATTCTTCAGGCTTCTAATTGATTTCTTCTCCCCTGCTTTTATTCCTTCATGGCTCAGACTTCCCTGAGCCTCCAGTTAGATGTCTTTCCCTTTTCAAAAAATCCTTCTATGTATGTTTTTAAGACAGAGCTGATTTTATCACCGAAGGAGTTCTTTGTATTTTCCTGTGTACATGCTATATATTCTTCTCCTCCACCCCCTCATCTCCCCATACGCACAATGTAAACTCCTTAAGAGTGGGGAATTGGGGACTTTTTATCCTCAGCAATTAACTAACCAAATGTTTGTTGAATTGAATGTAATGGGTTTCTTTCCTTGTCATTTTGAGCACACTTGTCAGAAAAAAGCACCCCCAAGTTAGCAATTTATAAACATTAAACCCTATAGGAGCATTTGGCAAGTGCCTAAATTGATTAATAATAACACTTTCTATTTGCACAAGGCTGTATATTGTGTACATTCCCTGCCACATCTGAGCAGCACAATAGCCCTTCATTATGTTGTTGTTCAGTCATGTCTGACCCTTCATGACCCTGTTTTAGGTTTATGTGGTAAAGACACTGGAGTAGTTTGTCATTCCCTTCTCCAGATCATTTACAGATAAGGATACTGAGGTCAACAGGGATAAGTGACTTGCTCAGAATCACACAGCTAGTAAGTGTCTGAGGGTAGATTTGAACTCAGGTCTTCTTGACTCCAGGCCCAGGGCAAAGGCAGAAAAGGTGTTATCATTCTTATTTTATAAATAAGGAAACCAAGTGAGTTTTCAAATCAATTCAATAAGGATTATTAAGCCAGTATTATGTACCAGATAGAATGCTAGGACTTGGGGGCCTTGGAGATTGATCCCACATTTATTACTGTTAACTTGTCAAGTCTATATTAGAACTAGTCTTCTGACTCCAAGTCCTGTGCTTTTCCCTTCTTATTCTCATTAAGAGAAAAGGTTTATATAAAAATCTCTGCTTCTTAAAAAACAAGGCAGGAGGCAGAGTGAAGGCTGACCATGGAAGTAATGGTAGTGGTTTCTCTGATAATGTTTGGAAAGGTTTTCCTTAAAGGTAATGGCACAATAGGCAGTTAAGTAACATAGTGGTTAGAGTGCTGGCCCTGAAGTCAGGAAGACTCCTCCTCCTAAGTTGAAACCCATTCTCAGGCTAGCTGCATGAGCCTCTGTAAGCTGCTTAACCCTGTTTGCCTCAGTTTCCTCATCTGTAAAAGGAGGTGGAGAAGCAAATAGCAAACCACTCCAGTGTCTTTGCAAAAAAGAAACAATAACAACAACAACAACAACAACAAAACACAAATAGAGCTACAAAGAGTTAGACATCACTATAAAACTACTAAACAAGCAGTCTTCAAGGGTGGCTAGGGGGCTCTGGGAGGTGGATCAAAATTATCCATATTATATCCCATAATACTCTCTATCTCTTGTTTTGTTATAAATTCTTCTCTTTTTTGTAGATCTGACAGGTAAACTATTCCATACTCCCCAGATTTGCTTATGGTATCACCCTTTATGATTAGATCTTGTACCCATGTTTGAGTCTATCCCCAGTCTCTGCCTTAACATTTTCCAATTTTCCTATCAGTTTTTGCCAAAGAGTGAGTTTTTCTCCCAAAGGCTTGGGTTTTTGATTTATCAAACACTAAATTATTACGGTTATTCGTTACTAGGTATTGTGTACTTAGTGTTTTCCACTGATCCACGACATTATTTTGTAGGCAGTGCTAGACTGTTATGATGATTATCACCTTGTAATATAGTTTGACATATGGCCCTACTTGGCTACCTTCCTTCAAATTTTTTTTTCATTGATTCCCTTGAACATTTGAATGTCTTAACAATTGATAAAGGTGATTGCACTGTCTAAGTAATCCTTCCAGTTTGGTTTCTTTGTTATATCGGTCACTCAGACAAATCTAATTTAATTTTCATCTTAAATTATGGAAGTTAGGCTCAGGATTTAGCTCCATATATTAAACTTTAAAAAGGTAATTTGGCATAGAAAATGGAGGACTATCTGTGGAATCTGAAATATTTCACTTCAATTCCTTCCTCTCATACCTCCTAAACTGTGAGGCCCTGGACATGCCTCATATCAATTAATATTGTGTTCTTAGATTTAAATTGAGAAATAAGGCTTTGAGCCTCTCTAGTGCAAATTTCCTCATTTTTCAGATTAGAAAACTCAAGATCAAAGAAATTAAGTGACCCAGAGTCTATTGGGTCACTTCTAATGTGGCAGTCTAGTAAATTTCAAAAGCATGATCTGAACCCATCTCTTCCTGACTCTAAAAGCCAGCATCCTAAACACTACACTGTGAAATCAATCAACAAGCATCCATTAAGTGCTTACTATCACCATGCTAGATGACAGAGGGAACAAAATGTGAAATAGTTCCTGCCCTCAAGTAGTTTATATTCTATTCTGAGGAAAGTCATGTAGACATCCACAAAATAAATACCAAGTCAATTTGGTAGGGGGAGAGTACAAGCATCTCTGGGGATCAAGATTAGGAATGGTTTTGTGGAATCTGTGGCACTTAAAATGGGCTTTTATTTTTTTATACCTTTACCTCTTAGTATCAGTTCTAAGAAAGAAGAGCAGCAAGGGCTAGGCAAGAAGGGTTTAAGGCCAAATTTGAATCCAGGTCCTCTTGAATCCAGGAGGCCTGTCATTCTATCCACTAAGCTACCTCACTGGCCCTTAAAGGGAACCTGTAAAGAAAATGGGAATTTTAAAAAGCAAAGTTAAAGAAGAAGGTACCTTCTGGGCAGGAGAAAGAGCCATTACAAATGCAAGAAAATAGAAAATGGTTTGTCATGTATGAGTCACAACTCTACCAGTTTGACTGGAGAGTATAATGTATGAAGGAGAGTAAATTATAATAAACCTAGAAAGCATTTGGGAGACATGGTAAAGAATTTTAAATGCCTAACAGAAAGGTTCTTATTGGATCCCAAAGACAATAGGGAATACTGGAACTTATTAAGAAGGAGGATGACATACATGGTCAAACTTGTCCTTGAAAAAAAAGTCACTTTAGCATATATGTGAGAGATGGATTGGAGTAGGAAGCATATGGGGGCAGGAAGACCCATTACAAACCTATCACACCTCAAATACTTCCTAGCTGTGTGACCTTGGGCAAGTCACTTAATCCATATTGCCAAGCCCTTACCACTCTTCTGACTTGGATGCAATATGCAGTATCGTTTCTAAAATGGAACGTAAGGTTTTAAAAAAAAAAACTTATCCCAATAGTTTAGATAAGAAATGATGAGATCCTAAGTATGGTGGCTAGATATGTGGGTAGAGAAAAGACAGAAGGGTCTGAGAGTTGTGAAGGCAGAAATCACAAGATTTGACAAGTGATTGTATATATATGGTTGGGGAAAGTCAGGTATGAAAGATAGCATTAAGACTGCAAACTTGAATGACTGTAAGGATGGATTGGGGGAGGGGGAATCAATTAGCCTCTGCGTGCCCCCTGGGTAACTCTCTTAAGGCTAAAATTACAACCAGCAATTCCATTCTTCAATTCCCCATAATTCTCATTTTCCGTCTACCTTTCTGTTAAGAAGAATGTCTTTTGACGGGTTAAGACAAAACAAAAAGGAGTTGACAGCCAAGATAAGTAATGAGATAATAAGAGAGCACCTAGCTGAACCTAAGTCACCCAACCCAGATGAACTATACCTCCTGGTACTCAAAGAGTTGGCAGTATGTGATTGATGAGTCACTATGAATGGTACTTGAAAGACTGTAGAGAATGAGAAAGGTACAGTAGGACTAGATAAGGTCAATTGTCCAGATTTTCAAAATGAAAGAGAGAAAGAGAAACAGAGAGAGAGAGAGAGAGAGAGAGAGAGAGAGAGAGAGAGAGAGAGAGAGAGAGAGATT
>NW_025364194.1:0-3347 GCF_016433145.1 Gracilinanus agilis | reverse complement strand
CAAAATTGCCCTGAAGTTCTACAACAAGAGGACAATATAGACATTGAAAGGATCCACAGATCACCCTCTACACTGGACCCAGAAAAGTCAACACCCAGAAATATAATAGCGAAATTGAAGAGCTTTCAAGTTAAAGAAAACATCTTACAAGAAGCCAGAAAGAGACAATTCAAATATCAAGGAGCACCAATAAGGATCACACAGGATCTGGCAGCCTCAAGGCTAAAAGACCGCAAGGCTTGGAATACAATATTCTGAAAGGCAAGAGAGCTGGGCCTTCAGCCATGAATCAACTACCTAGCGAAACTAACCATATACTTTCAGGGGAAAGTATGGGCATTCAACAAAATTGAAGAATTCCAAGGTTTTGCACAAAAGAGACCGGGACTAAATGGAAAGTTTGACAATCAACCACAAATATCAAGAGAAAGATGAAAAGGTAAATAAGAAACAGAGGGAAAAGAAAGAAAACTCATAGTCTTTTAAGCTTGACTCTTTAAGGGCATAAATAAGATCTAATTATCTGTATTACTAGGTGGAGAAATGCTATGTATACTTCTCTGTAGTGAACTCTATACACTATTATAATATTCAAAAATCTTAAATAGAATATTAGCAAAGAGACTCCAGCAAGTAATTAAGAAGGTCATCCACCATGATCAGGTGGGATTTATACCAGGAATGCAAGGATGGTTCAACATTAGGAAAACCATCCACATAATTGACCATATCAATAGTCTAACAAACAAAAACCACATGATTATCTCAATAGATGCTGAAAACGCCTTTGACAAAATACAGCATCCATTCCTATTGAAAACACTGAAAAGTATAGGAATAGAAGAACCCTTCCTAAAAATAATAAACAATATATACCTAAAACCATCAACAAGCATTATATGCAATGGGGATAAATTAGAAGCCTTCCCAATAAGATCAGGAGTGAAACAAGGATGACCATTATCACGTCTATTATTCAACATAGCACTAGAAACACTAGCAGTTGCAATTAAAGAAGAAAAAGAAATTGAAGGTATCAAAATAGGTAATGAGGAGACTAAGCTATCACTCTTTGCAGATGATATGATGGTCTATTTAAAAAATCCTAGAGAATCAAGTAAGAGGCTGGTAGAAATAATCAACAACTTTAGCAAAGTTGCAGGATACAAAATAAATGCACATAAATCATCAGCATTTCTATACATTTCCAACACATTAGAACAGCAAGAGGTAGAAAGAGAAACACCATTTAAAATCACCCTAGACAATATAAAATACTTGGGAATCAATCTAACAAAACAAACACAGCTATTATATGAAAACAACTACAAAACACTTTCCAAACAAATAAAACTGGACCTCAACAATTGGAAAGCCATTAACTGTTCATGGGTAGGACGAGCTAACATAATAAAAATGAACATCCTACCCAAATTAATTTACCTATTTAGCGCCATACCTATCAAATTACCAAAAAATTTCTTTACTGAATTAGGAAAAACTATAACAAATTTCATTTGGAATAACAAAAGATCAAGAATATCAAAGGAAATAATGAAAAAAAAATGTGAAGGAAGGGGGCCTAGCAGTACCAGATATCAAACTATACTATAAAGCAGCAGTCATTAAATCAATATGGTACTGGCTAAGAGATAGAAGGGAGGATCAGTGGAATAGACTCGGGGTTAATGATTTCAGCAAGACAGTGTATGATAAACCCAAAGAGCCCAACTTTTGGGACATGAATCCACTATTTGACAAAAACTGCTGGGAAATTTGGAAAACAATATGGGAGAGATTAGGTCTAGATCAACATCTCACACCCTACACCAAGATAAATTCAGAATGGGTGAACGACTTGAATATAAAGAGGGAAACTATAAATAAGTTAAGTGAACACAGAATAGTATACTTGTCAGATCTCTGGGAAAGGAAAGATTTTAAAACCAAACAAGAGTTAGAGAAAATTACAAAATGTAAATTAAATGGTTTTGATTATATTAAACTAAAAATTTTTTGTACAAACAAAAACAATGTAGTCAAAATCAGAAGGGAAACAACAAATTGGGAAAAAATCTTTATAACAAAAAACTCTGACAGGGGTCTAATCACTCAAATATACAAGGAGTTAAAGGAATTGTATAAAAAATCAAGCCATTCCCCAATTGATAAATGGGCAAGAGTCATGAATAGGCAATTTTCAGGTAAAGAAATCAAAAGTATCAATAAGCACATGAGAAAGTGTTCCAAATCACTAATAATTAGAGAAATGCAAATCAAAACAACTCTGAGGCATCACCTCACACCTAGCAGATTGGCTAAAATGAAAGAAGGGGAGAGTAATGAATGTTGGAGGGGATGTGGCAAAATTGGGACATTAATGCATTGCTGGTGGAGTTGTGAACTGATCCGGCCATTCTGGCTGGCAATTTGGAACTATGCCCAAAGGGCTATAAAAGACTGCCTGCCCTTCGATCCAGCCATACCATTGCTGGGTTTGTACCCCAAACAGATCATAGATAAACAGACTTGTACGAAAATATTTATAGCTGCGCTTTTTGTAGTGGCAAAAAACTGGAAAATGAGGGGATGTCCTTCAATTGGGGAATGGCTGAACAAATTGTGGTACATGCGGGTGATGGAATACTATTGTGCTAAAAGGAATAATAAACTGGAGGAATTCCATGCAAATTGGAGAGACCTCCAGGAAGTGATACAGAGCGAAAGGAGCAGAGCCAGAAGAACATTGTACACAGAGACTGATATACTATGGTAAAATCAAATGTAATGGGCTCCTGTACCAGCAGCACTGCAATGACACAAGACAGCTCTGAGGGATTTATGGTAAAGATGCTACCCACATTCAGAGGAAGGACTGCAGGAGAGGAAACATATAAGATAAACAATTGCTTGAATGCATGGGCTGAGGCGGACATGAATGGGAAATAGACCCTGAACAAGGACACATGTTACAACTAGTGGAAATGTGTGTTGGCCATGGGTGGGGGGAGAGCGGGGGGTGAAGGGGAAAGTAGGGGCATAAAGTATGTAAACAGGTTAAAAACGAATATTAATAAATGTCTAATTAAAAAAAAGAATATAGATAATGAAGAAGGTAATGTCTCCTGACAGATGATGGATTCAAGAGGCAAAATCAGATAGGCATTTTTACATCTATCCAATTTGGGGATTTGTTTTGATTGATTACATGCATTAGTCATAAAGCATTTATTGTTCTTTTCGAAAGAGGGAAGGGGTGGGAAGGAGAAAAAATTATGGTAAACATTTTTAAAAACTAACATTTTTAAAAGAAAGAAAAAATCAAGGCCATAAATTTTATGAAAAGA
>NW_025364193.1:0-6807 GCF_016433145.1 Gracilinanus agilis | reverse complement strand
TGTTCTAAGGACTCTCCTACCTCTGATATTCTCTGCTCTAAGGACTCTCCCAGGTCTGACATTTTGTGAGATTCTTCTTATCGCTACATAGCCAAGTATACACCCATGTATATACAAAATGTCAGAAAGCCCAAGGTTCCTGAAGAAAGGGAATATTGTGGTGCCATTGTCAGTCTCAGCTCTGCCTCTGTTTCTCTGCATGACTTTGACCAAGCCCCTTTGCCTCTCTAGCTCAGATCCCTCCTCTATCAGATAGAATAAAGAATCCTAGGCTTGACTCATGGTCTTATTTTCTGTTTTGATAGGACCTTAAAATTGACCAAGCTCTTTCTTCTCTAATAAGATGGGTGGGCCATGTAAGCATTATCATGACATGTCATCATTTTATAGATGGGGAGACATTCTAAAAAGTGATGAATTTGGGGGGAGGTTTAAAGTTGGAGTCAGGAAAACCCAAGTTTATGTGTAAATTCTGATGCTTCCTAGCTCTACGACCATAGACAAGTCATTTCACTTCTGAGGACCATTTCCCTCACCTCTAAAATTAAGGGGTTACATTATATGGCCTCTGAGCTTCCGTCCAGCTCTCAGATTATGGTCCTGAAATACTGTACACCTGTGACTTGCTCGAAGTCCCATGATTAAAACAAGGCACAGCCAAAGCCTACAATTAAGTTCTTTGCTTACAAATCAAAGACTCCCTCAAAAGCATCATGATGTCTTTTCATCGCCCCGGTAAGATGGCCCACACATGTATTCTCATGCCCATTTTATAGATGAAACAACTGAGGCTCAGAGATAAAGAGACTTGCCCACAGTTGCTCAAGCTTATATGTGTCACAGGCAGGATTTGAGACCATCACACCACTTGTAACTTCAACTCCCAATTCTTTGCACCCCCACCATTCTGCTTCTCTTAGCCCTGAGAAATCTGGCCTCTAGGTAGAGATTTCCTTTGGGACTCAAACATTTCTGGCCAATTCTTGCCACGGGAGCCCAGGCTTCTTTGTTTCACTGCTAATGAATAATCCTACATACATACAAGGAAAGATCTGTGCCCTTTGTGGGGAATTCCCAGTTCAGGAACTCTCTCCCTGTCACCTGAGCCCTTGGGAGGTTAAATGACTCACCCAGGGTCACATATCTAGTGTCTCCATAAATATTTAAACCTAGGTCTTCCTGACTCAAAGCCCTGAACTCCATCCCTTACACCACAGTGCCTAGCTTCCATATTATATTGCTATTATTATTAATATTCTTGCTCCCAAAGGGGAGGAACTCATTGGGATTAACCCTGCTGCCATGCTGCATTTGATTTTGCTCTTTCAAGACAAGAGGATCACTGAGGCAGCTAAGTGACTCATTGGAATGAGAGCCAGGTCTTGAGACCGGAGATCCTGGGTTCAAGTCTGGCCTCAGACCACTTTCTAGCTGTGTGACTCTGGGCAAGTCACTTAATCTCCCCAAGCCTGTCTATCACTCTTCTGCCTTGGAACCATTACATTCTATTCCTTGATTCTACATCAGAAGGTAAAGGTTAAAAAAGAGAGAGAGAGCCTAGGGGATCACTGTCCCTGTGCCTCTGAACCTTGGGCCTTTCTTGTTGACTCAGTAAATTAAGATTTTCATCGAGAAATTTGAAGCCCCATAATGGCTGGACCTCTCTGGCTCTGTGTAGTTGGCATTCTGGGCTTTGTTCTAACTTTCTAAACATCTATTTGTCTTCACTGTCGACTCTCTGGTAGCTTTCAAGGACGGAGCACTCCTGCCTCGTTTTTTTAATGTTCCATCTTTTCAGCATGCTGGGGAGCTGTGTGGCCTTGCAGGCAGTCACATTCTTCCTGCTTCCCAGTCCTTCCACTCCCGCTCTTCATTGTGCTCTGAGTGTGTGTTTGGAGGGTGAGAACAGAAGGGATTGTCTCAGTTCCAAAGCCTAGGGTCTGCTTTCCCATGGCATGACCCAGTCCTGAGGCTGGCCTCCTTGGCACAATGGAGAATAGCAAATCAAGCCCCGTTCCTGAGGTTTCTGAACACACTGTGAAAACTATTCACGGCCAGTCCTTGCTTAAGGGGAATGCCTGAATCGCGAAACTACCTCTGAGCAACAAATCCAGTTGGGAAGCCTGGCATCCCCCAATGTGCAAATCAGATCATCTTCTAATGGACACCAGCTGCTATCTTTGAATATGGGTCTCATAACACAAAATCAGAATTCATTTGGGCAAGGAATATTCATGTCCTGGCATACTGAAATAGAGGACTGAGAATTCACAGGATGAGATTTTTTTTAGGAATTTTAGGGATCTAAGAGGAGAGGTTGTTTCATTCAAGACCCAATGAACAGACTTTTTCTAGCTGGGTGACCCTGGGCAAGTCACTTAACCGCCATTGCCTAGCCCTTACCTCTCTTCTACCGTGGAACCTATAGTATTGATTCTAAGATGGAAGGTAAAGAGTTGAAAGAAAAAAATCTCCGCATTGTCCATCTCCACATATATGGGTATCCTTAGGCTTCCTGCACGGAGAGTTGACCACTTGACAGAAGGGAGAGAGGCAGCTGGACTTTCCTTGGGAGAGGTCCACCTTTATCTTAGTAGTACTAAGCTGCTCCCTGGAACAGAGGCTGGCGTTTTGGCATCAATATCCTTGAAACATGGCGCACCCAAAGGCAACAGAGAGATGCACCAGCTGGCTGCCATGTGTGCTACAAATAAAGAGATGTCAAGGATGCTTTGGGGGAATCTACAACTTGGGGAAAATGGGAGAATCCCTGAAAGAGGGCCAGCAGATAACCATGGGCATGGCTTGGATGTTCCGTTGATACCTCTGCAAGATCAAGGAAATATGCCAAAGGGATTCTGCACACTAAGTGGACCTGCAATGGTACGAGGAGGTGGATGAGGAGGTGGATGAGTCACACGGTATGGGAGGTCATGGAAATTCTGTTTGTGGAGTATTTCGGCATAGAGCACCTGCCTCATTTACCTCCCTGTATCCCCAGGCTTAGCCCAGTAGTGGGTGCTTACTAAATGCTTGTTGACACGCAGCAAGTAAGTCAATGAGCATTTATTAAGTACCTACTATATGATTTTAGGGACACAACAAAAGGCAAAAATAAATATGGTACTTGCCCTAAAGGAGTTTATGTTCTAATGGCAGAGGCAGCATGTACACAACTATGTGGCAAGATACAGACAGTATAAATAGAAGGTAAGAGACACAGACTCTTGTAAATCCAACTTCAGGATTTATAAACAGTAACAGAGAAAATGATGACTGACTCATGGCAAAGACATTTCCCATCCTTTTTCTTTTTTTTTTTTTTTTAATCTTAATTTCTGTCTTTGAGTCAATATTAGGTGTTGATTCTATGACAGAAGGGCAGAAAGGACTAAGTCGTTGGATTTAAGTGACTTGTCCAGGCAGGATCACATTGGTAGGAAGTATCTGAGGCCAAATTTAAACACAAGACCTCCAATCTCCAGGAGCGGATTTCTATCCACTGAGCTATGTAGCTGTGCCTCTCCCTCCTTCCCCCCAATTCTTTTTTTCCCTCTATTCTTTTTTAAATCTGAAGTTAAAATAAATAGGATAACAAATGAAAAGGATAAAAGTAAGTCAAGGGGGAGTCAGGTGTGGGGCATCTTCTTCAGGTTAAAAGTTCTTCAGGAGTCACTATCTATTTTACTCAGAGAATTGGTCATGGAGGGGAGGCCACATTTATAGTCCAACAACCAGGTTTCAGATCCTGATTTTTTTTATTTTTATTTTTTTGCTACTTGTATGACCTTGGGTAAGTCGTTTTTTTTTTGTTTGTTTGTTTGTTTTTGTTTTTTGTTTTTTTTTTTTATCTCTTTGGGCCTCAGCTTTCTCATCTGTAAAATGAGAGCAGTGGACTGAGTCAGAGATTTTTTTTTTAATTCTTAACTTCTGTCTTAGAATTTATATTAGGTATTGGTTCCTAGGCAGAAGAGTGGTAAAGGCTAGGCAACAGGGGTTAGTTGTCTTACCCAGGGTTACACAGCTAGGAAGTGTCTGAGGCTATATTTGAACCCAGGACATCCCATTTCCATGGCTGGCTCTCAATCCACTGAGTCACTTTGCTCCTCCTAATTCAGAGATTCTTGTCTGGGACATGTATCCTTTTGGCAGTCAGATGAACCCTATATTCACAAAATGCGTAAGATTATAAAGGAAATTACACAAAATGCAAAATTAATTTTTAAATTTAAAATATTAAATTTTAATAATTTAATTTAAATTTATTTTGAAATATAAAAAATTAATATTTTAATTTAACTTAAATTATGGACCCCTTGCTTAAGAGCCCTTGGATTCAAGAATCACTAAGTTTCTAGCTTTAAACTGATGATCATCTTTCCATGTTGAGTTGTTTCCTCTTGTTGAATGCCTGACCAAGGTTCATCTCTGACCTGATTCCTCCAAGATAATTCATCGCAGTCACTTTTTAAATACCAAATTCCCCAGTGACAAAAAGGCAGTTAACTTCTCATCTTCTCTCACCTCCTGAAAGCCCCTCAATGGGAAAGAAGTTGTCCTATGGATCTCGTTTGCCATCAGAATGCTTGATTAAGTTGTTTTGGCCTTGATTTAATACTGGCCATGGGGTGACATTCTGTCATCGGCTTTTTAAAAGAATTTTGACAAGAAAGACCTCACTTCTCTGGTACCTTGTTTGTAAAGCCATGCTTGGACATCACCCAACTGTCTGTCCCTAATTTGGCACAATTCCCTTGCCCAAAGAAGCCTTTTCCGAGGCTCATGAGAGACCACACACACACAGAGACATACATACATACATAGAGAGAGAGAGAGACAGAGAGTCAGAGAGAGAGAGAGAGAGAGAGACAGAATTTTCTTGAAGATCCCCATTTCTACCAGCATGGTAAACAAAGTGGGCTTTGTAGGCGGATCTGGAGGATAGGAACTAGACCATAAATAGACATGGTCATTACTCAAGTTTACATATTATGTTTCAAGATTACAAAGAGCTTTTCTCTCAACAGTCCTCTTGTGTAGGGAGCATATGTGTGACCATGATAATGCTTATTTTACAAGAAGGAAATCCTTCTCCAGCCTCCTTGACAAGCTCTACTTCAACATTTCTATTTAGAGGAAGCTCATCCTCCCAGAAGGCAGACCATAGCATTATCAACCAGAATTATACGGAAATTAATTCTAATGTTGAGCTAAAAGCTGTTTTCTCTTTTTAAATGTTACCCACTAGTCCTATCTCTGCCCTTAAGAGCCCCCCTGCCCCAGTCTCCATTTTAGGACAAAAAACACCCCAAGATCCTTTCTCTCCATTACACAGATATTTGAAAACAGCAATCATACTTACACTTCTGCTACCCCACTATCTACTATTAACTATTCCTCATATAACATTGGTTTCAGGTCCCTTCATCAGCCTGGACCTTCTCATTGGGTGACAATGTATCAATGTTTTTCCTTTTTAAGAAATACTAAAGTTCTTCAGAAAGACCTTAAGCGTGTCCTTGTATCACCTCTTCTGACTTTTGGGTGAGCACTTGCCTTGTGTGAGTTCTCCATAAAATAGTCTTTTAAGCAAACATCCATTTGGCATTTAATTTGTCTGAGTGTTGAGGATACAAAATCCTAGCCAAAAAGCAATTCCTGCCCTCAAGGAACTTATATTCTAGTGGGAAGACAACATATAAAAAATAACTGAAAATTGGGAGTTGGTGGGGAAAGGTAATATGTGCAAGTGTGGTAGTGCAAGACTTGATGGCAAAGTCCCAAGAGTAAGAAGCACAACCAGGAGGGGAATGAAGAAGGGCTGGCTTGGGCCCCTCCCCCAAACTGGAAGTCCTGGAAGGGATTCACCAGCGGGAGTAAAGGGCTATAAGACTTGAGGGATGCTCCAGAGAGAGAAAGCAGTGACAACCTGAAGGTAAAGTCTAGAAAATCAGAAGTACAACCAGGAGAGAATCCATTGCCATCTAAAGCCTTATCCTTTCCTTTCTTACCTTACCAAACCTTTTTCCCTCTTATTTCCCTTTATGTAGATTACATTCTAGCCAAACAGTACAAGTAGCTATTTACTCCACTCATCCTGGCCTTTGCAAGCACCATCCTTTTCTGTACACCACTCCCATCTCTGGAATGCCTTCCTCGATTCTCCTTACTGAAAGTGTATTTTTCAATTCAATTCAGAAAATTTTAATTGAAGACCTACTCTGTGTAAGGTACATTTAGGGGTTTAGGATACTAAGACAAAAGAGTTCCTAGCTTCGAAAAGCTTTTAGTCCACTAAAAGGATCCAACATTTCCAAAAATAAGTATATATGTGTGTGTATGTGTGTATATATATTGTATATATTGCATGTAGCAGGCCAGTTTGATTGGAACCAAGAAAACAAGAGAACAAGGTGAGATAACCAGACTTTTCTTCTGAAAGGCTTCCTAGAGCACTTCCTCTGAGTTTCTCCTTTGCCCCTATTACACTCAACCTTGTTTCATACATCTTTGTGTTTTTCCTATACAGTGAACTTCTAAAAGAGAGGTTTTGTGTTGATTTTCATGTCTATCATCTGAGCACCTGATACAACACCAGTTGTGTTCTTAAGTCACACAAGTTACTTGCAATAACACAGTTATTAACAAGGACTTGGCAAATATTTTAAGTATATAAATAAATGAATGAATGATGAATGGTCACTAGGCAATATGTGGTGTCAGATGAATGGTACCAACAGTAAATGAATATGCTAGAGGATGGAGAGAGAGAGAGAGAGAGAGAGAGAGAGAGAGAGAGAGAGAGAG
>NW_025364192.1:0-9793 GCF_016433145.1 Gracilinanus agilis | reverse complement strand
CATAAATATATTATATATATAAAATTAAGAATTGGTGTTCTGTGTATGCTATAACTCCGTGGGTAGGGGGTAGTGATTTCTCTTGGGGGAGGGGGTGCGAATGTCGCCATGTTTGGACTCAGAATATACTTCCTGGCCTCCTGATCTCTGCCCAGCCTTGAAGAGACACGGGTGAGACCAAGAGCGGCCCTTGTGGGAAGGAGAGGGGGGGGGGTCGCCGTGGGCCGGAAGCTCTAGCGCTAGGCCTCCCTGGGCCTCCGGGCCTCCCCGGGCCTCCCCAGCCCTCTGGGCCTCCCTGGGCCTCCCCATCCCTCCAGGCCTCCCCAGCCCTCTGGGCCTCCCCAGGCCTCCCCATCCCTCCAGGCCTCCCCGGGCCTCCGGGCCTCCCCGGGCCTCCGGGCCTCCCCGGGCCTCCCTGGGCCTCCGGGCCTCCCCGGGCCTCCGGGCCTCGTCGCTCACCCTCTCCGGCGTCCTCGGTGACGATGGTGAAGGTGGCTGTCTTGTTGGCGACGCCGTACACCAGGCCGGGCCCGTAGGCGGACACGCTGCCGCTGTTGGGGTAGTTGACGTAGAACTGCAGGGGGCTCTCTGCAAGTTCCCCAAACGACAAAGGAGAAAAGGGCTGGTAAGACGCGGCGCGCTTGCCGAGCTGTCCGTTCACGAGCTCTAAGTCTCTGGCCTGATGCCCCCCCGGGTGCGGGTCACAATCTTAGGGGGGCCCAAGCTAGGCTTCCTGAGGGTGGGGACGGCCTCAGAGCAGGCACTCGAGGAACAGAAAGGAGAAGACGGACGGCGGCTCGTCTCCAGCTTATCCTTCCGGGGCCCAAGAGGCCACCCTCCCCGGGTCTCCATCTGCATTTGAACCCGGGTCCTCCAGATCCCAGGCTGGCCCACTCAGTCAGCGGGTCGGGAAAAATAAAGGAAGTGACTCGGGTTTTCTCCTCTCCCTGGACGGGCCTATATTCTAGCCGGCATCATCCCCAGCACACAGAGGAGGACGACGAATACTTCTGAGATTCGGTCATGTTAAGGAACCCCAAAGGCCCAACACGAGAAGAAACGAGCCGCTCGGGAAGGGCAGCCGGGACACGGGAAGGGGGCGCCGCGGCGGCCTGGACGCCCTCCGTGACACGTGGGTAGTGAGAGGCCCCGAAACGTCTCGAGGCCCTCCTGGGAAGCCCCTGCTCCTCTCCCTCCCCCCGGGGCGCCCCCTGAGCCCCGCCTTGGGGCCGCCCCACGACGCCGTCTCGAGACTCTGCACCAGAAGCCAAGACTCGGGCCTGGCGAGGGCTCCGAAGGTCAACACGGCGGCTCGGGGGTCCCCAGAACGGGCGCCGCTCGGCCCAGGCCGGGCACTCACCGGGGATGTGGTTGCCCATGTACTTGATGTGCATCTCGTGCAGGCCGACCTCGGTGGGCGCGTAGCGGACGGTGACGGTGCCGTCCTTGTTGTCCACGATGTCGGGGGCGGCCGTCTTCCCCGAGGGCATGTGCACTTCCCCTGCGGAGCCAAGCGGACGGCCGAGGCTAAAGGGACGCGCCGGCGGCTCTCCTGGGAGAGGCCCTAAAAGCGGCGTTTTGGGGGGCCCCGGCGGAGCCTCGCCAGAGGCCGCGGAGTGGGGAGACGGGCGCCAAATGGCCCCTCCTGGCTTGTCCCGGAGGACAGCCAGTGCCCGGCATAAGACGGACTCTAGAAGGCCGTCCCGGCAGGGCTGCCATGAGAGGGCGGACCTGAAGGCAGCCAAAGAAACGTCCTTTTCTAAAGTAACGAGAGGACGTGAGCACGTGGCCGTAACGCGCTCCTCTGGACTATTTCATTTTGTCCTCCAACAGCTCCGGGAGGCGGGGCTCGGCTCGTCCCCTTACAGATGAGGAAGACCCGCGTCAAGTGACTTCTCCAGACTTATCCTGGGTTGGGGATTTGAACTTGGGTCTTCCTGGCACGAGGCCCACGGCGCCACTGTTTCTGCTTCAGGTTTTTTTTTGTTTTTTTGAGAGAGAAAGTCACGCTGGCCGAGCAGCCCAGGTATCAAACATAAAACTCGACCTAGCGAGAAGCAGGGGGGCTCCCTGGATGGAGAACCAGGCCTGGAGATGGGAAGTCCTGGGTTCAAATCTGGCCTCAGATACTTTCTAGCTATGAGACCCTGGGCAAGTCACTTCACCCCCATTGCCTATCCTTCACCACTCTTCTGCCTTGGAGCCAATTCTCAGTAGTGATGCTAAGATGGAAGGTGAGGGGTCAAAAAAACAAACAAAAAGCCCCCATTCCACGTAGAAGGGTTTGCATAAATGCACCAGGGGCCCAGGGGCGAGAAGGCTCAGTGGACATCCCAAGCTACCACTCTGGGCATATCAAGTGTGAATAAACGTCAGCCTGGCCTGGAGGGCCGACGGGGCCGCCCACCCCGGGAGCCACGGTAAGGGCGAAGGACGCGGCGGAAGGGCCGGCCTCGACCAGCCCTTGAACAAAGACATCGGATCGTCTGGCTTACCCGTTACTTCTCCTTTCCTCACGGCGAAGGGAATGACCAGGTCGAAGGGCTTAAAGCCCAGGCCGTTCATGTCACTGACGGGGACGTAGGCCTCCTCGGTCACCTACAAACGAGACGGGAGAGGCGTTCGGCCGAGGCCAGCCAGAGGCAGCCTGCGGGAAAAGCGATGGCGGAGCACAACAGCTGCTCATTTTGCAAACCAATTTCATGGGGACGGCGGCCTCCAGAGCAGAATTCTGCCTGACCGAGGACACCCGCCCCCGGGGCCGAGCCTCCAGGATTGGGGGGGCTTGAGGGTGCCCAACTCTTGGGGCTGCACTCTTCAATTTCATTATAAAGTTCCCAGCAGTCATCAGAGGCAACAGAAAAGAGAGGAAGAATGAGTGTGTGTGTGTGAATGTGTGTGAGAATGTGTCAGTGTGAGAGTGTCTATATGTGTGTGTGAGAATGTGTGAGTGTGAGAGTGAGTGTATGTGTGTGAGAATGTCAGTGTGAGTCTGTGTGTATGAGTGAGTATGTGAGTGTATGTGAGAGAGTATGTGAGTAAGAGTGTGTGTGAAAAAGTGTGTATATGTGAGTGTGAGTCTGTATGTGTATGAGAGTGAGTATGTGAGTGTGAGCTGTGAGTACATGGAGAGAGTATGTGAGTGAGAGTGAGTGTGTGTGAATGTGTGTGAGAATGTGTCAGTGTGAGAGTGTCTATATGTGTGTGCGAGAATGTGTGAGTGTATGTGAGTGAGAGTGTGTGTGAGAATGTGAGTGAGAGTCTGTGTATGAGTGTATGTATGAGAGTGTGAATATGTGAGTGAGAGTGTGTGTGTGAGTGTGTGTGTGAATGTGTGTGAGAAAGTGTGTATATGTGAGTGTGAGTCTGTGTGTGTATGAGAGTGAGTATGTGAGTGTGAGTGTGTGAGTGCATAGAGAGAGTATGTGAGTGAGAGTGAGTGTGTGTGTGAATGTGTGTGAGAATGTGTCAGTGTGAGAGTGAGTGTATGTGTGTGAGAATGTCAGTGTGAGTCTGTGTGTGAGTGAGTATGTGAGTGTATGTGAGAGAGTATGTGAGTAAGAGTGTGTGTGTGTGTGAGAATGTGAGAGTGTGAGTCAGTGTGTGTGAGTATGTAAGTGTATGTGAGAGTGAGTGAGTGAGTGTGTGTGTGTGAGAATGTGGGTTGAGTCTGTGTGAATATGAAAGTGTGTGAGTGTGAGTATGTGAGTGTATGTGAGAATGTGTGAGTGTGTGTGTTAGAGAATGTGAGTGAGAGTGTATGTGAGTGAGAGAGAGTGTGTGTGTGAATGTGTGTGAGAATGTCAGTGTGAGTCTGTGTGTATGAGAGTGTGTGAGTATGTGAATGTATGTGAGAGTGTATGTGAGTGTATGTGAGAGTATGTGAGTGAGAGTGAGTGTGTGTGTGAATGTGTGTGAGAATGTCAGTGTGAGTCTGTGTGTATGAAAGTGAGAGTGTATGTAAGTGTATATGAGAGTATGTGAATGAGAGTGAGTGTGTGAGTGTATGTGAGAGTGTGTGTGAGAGAATGTGAGTGAGAGTGTATGTGAGTGAGAGTGTGTGTGTGTGAATGTGTGTGAGAATGTCAGTGTGAGTCTGTGTGTATGAGAGTGTGTGAGTATGTGAGTGTATGTGAGAGTATGTGAGTGAGTGTGTGTGTGTGTGTGTGAGTGTGAGTGTGAGACTGTGTATGAGTGTGTGAGAATGTGAATGTATGTGAGAGTATGTGAGTGAGAGTGTGTGTGAGAGTGTGTGTGTGTGTATGAGTGTATGTGAGTGTATGTGAGTGAGAGTGAGTGTGTGTGAGAATGTGAGTGAGAGTCTGTGTATGAGTGTATGTGAGTGTCTGTGTGTGAATATGTGTGAGTGTGAATATGTGTGTGTGTGTGAGTGTGTGAGTGTGTGTGAGTGTGACCCCAAAGGGCTCAACCTGAAAAGGGCTTAGTTGTGCTCGTGGCAGAGAAGCAGCAGACGTCTTTATCCCCAAGAGAAGGCGAGTGTGCAGAGGCAGCCCGAGACTCAGCAGGCCGGCGGGAGGCGCGGCTCCCCAAGCCCTCTCCTCAGCCCCGACACAGACTCCATTAAAGCGATTAGACATGACGGATGGTAATTGGTGGGCGTGTTACGACATTTAGGCGGATCATTAGGAAGCACCGAGGACAGATCCCAGGAGGAGCGAATCCTTCTCAAGGTAGCCGTGGCCGGGCGAGAAGGACACGGACGAACAGACACACCCGAGGGCTCAAGCAATCCCAAGAAGCAGGCTGGAGGCAGTCTGAAATGGAGGGCTAAATGGGGAGGAGGAATATGAAAAAGGGGGGAAGAAAATGGTGTACCCAAGGACTGTATCCAGGGGGACATGCATTTACCGGCGCCTCCTTCGTTACGGCAACGTCATCCTCTGTAGCCTGGTTAGTGGCAAACGGAGATTAGTTGGCTATTACAACACAGGGTTCCCCCCACCAAAGACCCTCCCCCTTGGGGAAGAGCGAGCCTCATCCTTGGGGTGGGGACACGCAGTTCCCAAGATCTGCCGCCCGAGCCATTTCTTAGACGCCTCCCCTCCCCTCCCATGGAATGAAAAGTCATCATTGGGCATGTTTCAGTCATGTCTGATTCTTCATGACCCCGTCTGGGGTTTTCTTGGGCAGAGCTGCTGGGGTAGTCTGCCTTCTCCGGCTGATTTGACAGATGAGGAAACTGAGGCAAACGAGGATAAATGACCTCCTTAGGGTCACCCAGCCAATAAGTGTCTAAGGCCAGCGACGGAAGGCTTAGCACTGTTCACTCTATCACCGAGCTGCCCTGGAATCCAAGATTCAGTTCAAATTCTGGTTTTGCCATTTACTACTCCAGGAGTCCGTTTCCTCATCTGTAAACGATGGAGGCTGGCCTTGGTGGGGGGGGACCCTTAAGTCCTGCCAGCTCTAAGTTGCTGCCCAAGTTCACTCCATCCTAAATGACCCACCCGAGGCCTCCGATGCGGCATCCACCCACTTCCCACCACAACGTTCCAGAAGGCTTAGGAAGGCTCGGAGCCATGGGCGCCCCACTCCCAATCACTGACTGATCCCCGGCACCCAGCTTGGGCCAGGCTGGAGACTTTCCCCAAAAGAACGAGAAGTCTTCCACGTCGGGCTACTGAAGACGGAGAACTTAGTTCTAGAGGAGATGTTTGTTCAGGTGCTTTATTGCACAGATGGAAAAACTGAGGCACCAAGTGGCGAGGCCGCCAGGGGTTCATTCAAACCGATTCTCAGGCCACTGGCCTTTCTGTCATAGCCAAGGAGAAAAGGGAATGGAGGGAGGCCAAAAGGCCACCATTTGGCCTCTTCTCACTAGTGTGCTAAGCTGGGTACTTGGTGATTTGAGATGGAAGCATAGAAAAATCTCCAAACCCCACCTGCCTTGGGAATTGGGATTCATTTGACAGAAATGCACTGACGTGTAAATCCATCGATGTGAGGAAGGGATTCTGTTGCCCCCTTTTTAAGTAAATGAGGGATTTTAGGGTAAACAATTAAACTCATCGAGTTTTCAAGTTTCTCCTAATTTTATTTGTAATAATCACCCAAGAGAATCAAAAAATTCAATCCACCTGCCCTCTTGGGCTCAACTCTCACCTCTTTTGCTCACTAATTTTGGGCAGGTCACCTCAGTTTCCTCATCTGTAAAAGGAGGCAGGGGTGGACTAGATGGGCTGGAGGGTCCCTTCCAGCTCCACGTCCAAGACCGTGTAATCCCTTAGTTTTAGACGAGTTCTTTTGGGTAGAAGGAGGCAGGAGACCCTCCTGAGGTCCAGCCCAGGCCTCCTGAATCATGGCTTCCTCTTCTCTGATCACTAAACTATTTCCCCAGGATCTCTGCTCATCGCTGGCAAAAAACCGTCCGCTGGCTCTGAGACGGCCATCCCTCACACAAACTCCACCCTCCAGGCAAAAATAACCTGAGAAATCGGTGTGTTTCCGCCATGATTTTTGGGATTTCCCCTTTAAATAACCTAAAAATATTCTCTATCCAGTCTTTTCATGGTTGCGGAAAGAAAACGCCCTGAAATACCAAGAGAGGACAAGAGCTCGTGTACCTCCGGCTTACGAGACGCCCCCACGTCCAACAAGCAACAGCAGAGCCTCTAGCGAGGCTTCTGAGTGATAAACCAAAGTCCACAGGGGAGCCCCCTGGACGTCGCCCCCAGATGCCAGCATGGCACCGAGAGAAGCCCAAGAGGAACATCCCCCTCCTGAGCCCGGCTCTTGCCTTGAGAGGCCGGCAGCAAGTGGGGGACGCCTGCCACGTTCTGGGGGAGGTCAGCCTTACCATGACGGTGAAGGGGCTGTTGGGAATATCGACGCCCCCGAAGCGCACGTAGATGACGTAGGTGCCGGGCTTGGCCGCTGTGTAGAAGATGTCGTAGGTGCCGTCTTCGTTCTCGATGACCTCTGCCTCCACCTCCGCGCCGTCCGGAGTCAGGACAGTGCAGGTCACTTTCCCTTTGCCGGCGGTCTTGGCGTCCACCACAAAGCCCACTTCCTCCCCCGTTTTGACGGTGGGGGCAATGCCAGGGCCTGGAAAACAGTTGGCACAGAAGTTGGCGGAAGAGGCCAGCCACAGCAGGGCGTATAAAGCAGGAGAAAGCCATCAAGTGGGCTGCTTCCTAGGCAGGCATCCCTGGGCAAGCCCTTTGGCCACTCAGGGTGGGCGCGAGCACCAAACAGATTATCCATGGAAAGGGCCTTGCCAGCCTTAAAATCATGCCGGCCAACACTCTCATTAACAGCACAGAAAAGAGCGAGGAGCCCCAGAGGGTCTCCAATGACTCCGTCTTCCATCAAAGAAGAGGAACGGATGGATAATACACGTACGACCCAGATCAAATTGCCTACCATCCCCGAGAGAGGGAGAGAATCTCATCATTTTGGAAGATGTAGGCTGAAAATTGTTATTACGTGTCATTGGGATAATAAAAAAAGTTATGAATTTGAAAATTAAATTTAAATTTAAAAAACAAAAGCAGCAAGATGGGGGGTGGCAAGTGCTTAATAAGTGCAGACTGAAGTCCTGAAAGAAACCTTTTCTTGGGCACCGAACCGATAGGTTGGCCATCAGGCAATGTAAAAGACAGATGAAGGCTTGGAGACAGCCCCCCCCCCCCCGCCCGGGCTGCCCAGCCACCCTATCACTGCTGCATCCTCAGGAACGCAGCTCTTCAAAGAGGAAACGAGCCTGTCCCTGGGAGGAGAGAAGTCGGAGCCAGCACACAGCGCTCGATGTCGGGGCAGCGTGATCTCCATGTCCGCACCAAGCCAGCTCCCCTCATCTGTCCTCCTTCAGGGACGGCCCTTTTGAGAACAGGTCCCGACCCAACCCGACCACTCCGACCCAGGACCAGAGACCCGCTCACCTTTGGCCAAGCACTTGCTGGCATCTCCAGTCTGAGTGGCTCGGATTCGGTAAGGAGAAGACGGGATGTTATCCCCGCCATAGGTGACCCCGATCACATAGCGGCCCGTCTTGTCGGGAAGGTAGGTCACCGCATAGGTGCCATCTTTGTTGTCGTGAACACTGACTCGTTTGGGCTTGCCTTCTTGGTCCTGGGCAGGGGTACAAACACGATGAGGCATTAACCAAGGAACCATCCCCGAAATATGGCCTTCTGGGGCACCATTGAGACAGGGATGCTAAACAAGCAAACTAAGGCTGACTCTGGGCAGATTTCTTTATTACAATCATTTCTGCACAAAGAAATGAATGGAAGAAAAGGGTAAAACACTATTTGGTAGTCTCTTGGGAGGATGGACTCAACATAACTGCATTCCATTATCAGGGATCCAGAGCAATAACCCCGTCTCAAACATTTTGGGCAAGAAAATGGGTCATGCCAACAAAAGAAGACAGTGTGATAAAGAGGAAGTGTTGGACCAGGCGAAAGACCTCTGACCAGTCCCAGCTCTCCCACTTCTCGGCCCTCTGACCGTTGGAAATTCACTTAATCTCTCCCATGCTTCAGTTTCATTGTCTGTAAAACTGAGGGCATTGGCCTAAGCGCTCTCAAAGGTTCCTTCTAGTTTTCTAGGACTCTCCATCGAGCTGAATGTGAAGGGGAGAAGGAATACCAAAAGCAAACAACTTACCGTTATCTGGACAGCGAGGGGTCCGACACCGGCTTTTTTGGCATCAACGGCAAACTCCACAGGCAAACTGGCTGGAACCCCATAGGAACTGAGGCCTGGGCCACTCGCAGTCACTTTGCTAGCATCATAGGTAGGGAGGACCTTGACCTTAAAAGGACTGAATCCAGAAGAAGACATCCCAGTCAAGACAGGTCCACCCACCCTCAAGAGTGGTCATTCTCTCTTCTCAAGAACAGGCTTGCATCAAATAATTGATAAGGAGAATGAACATGGAATATCTTTAGCAAGCAAGAGATGAGTGAGGGGATGTCAGAGTTATTAGTCAGATGAGTCAGAAGCCAGGAGTCACCAGGCCCATCCGTTGGAAAGCAACTGTAGCATCCTTGACATGATGAAGGCCACCTTTGGTCCTAGATGGCTCTCCTCGCTTTCTACTTCAACCCTTTGAGAAAGCCATCGCGAGCAGATACCTCCATGTCCTCCCACTCACTCTCTCAGATGAAACTCTTCTCCCCAAAGATCTCTGAAATGCCAAATCTTATGGCCTCTTCTCAGTCCTCCATCTTTTGGACCTCTCCATTATCAGACATGGCCAATTACCTTTCTCCTCCTGAGTTCTGGGTTCTGAGTATTCATGACGGCTCTCTTTTGGTTCTCTTTCTACCTGTCTGGCCACTCATTCCTCCTCCGTCTGCTCTCCAGAGTCTTCCTCCATATCATATCCCCAATTCCTGAATATCCTCCGAAGCCCCATCCTGGCTCCCAATCTTTTCCCTCTACACCTTCTTTTAGCAATCTCATCAACCCCAATGGGTTCACTTATCTATAGATGCCCAGATTGATTTCTCTGGCCCTGGTCTTCCCTGGAGACCCAATTCCACGCTGCCAATGGCCTCTTGGATATCTCACACCGGATCAGCACACCTCCAGCTCAACACTTCCAAAAGAGAACTCATTTTCATTTTCCCTCTACTCATCCCCTCTTCTCTTCCAAACTTCCATATTACTATTGAGGCCGCCATTATCCTCCTGCCACACACACTTACAACAACAACAGGGTCTTCCTTGATATCTCTGTCTCTCTCTCTCTCTCTGTCTTCTCTGTCTCTGTCTGTCCATCTCTCTCTCTCTCTCTCTCTCTCTCTCTCTCTCTCTCTCTCTC
>NW_025364191.1:0-6296 GCF_016433145.1 Gracilinanus agilis | reverse complement strand
TCTGATATACTGTGGTAAAATTGAATGTAATGGACCTCTGCACCAGCAGCAATACAATGACCCAGGACAATTCTGAGGGATCTATGGTAAAGAACGCTACCCACATTCAGAGGAAGGACTACAGGAGAGGAAACATCTAAGAAAAACAACTGCTTGAACAGATGGGTCGATGTGGACATGATTGAGGGTGTGGACTCGAAACTACCACACCAATGCAACTACCAACAATTTGGAAATTGGTCTTGATCAAGGACACATGAGAAAACTAGTGGAAATGTGCATCGGCCATGGGTGGGGGTAGTACGGGAGGTGAAGGGGAAAGTAGGAGCATGAATCATGTAACCATGTTAAAAATGAATATTAATAAATGTTTAAAAAATTAGAGGATGTTGATATTAGCCCACATGTATAATTCACATATTTTCAAACAAATCATAAACAATGTTGAGTTTATAGTTTTGCAAAAAAAAAAAAAACCAAACAAACAATGCAGCCAGGATTAGAATGATGACAAGATATTAAAGGAGAAGGGGGTTATTTTACCATGGTCCTCTTATAAAGACCTCATTTCTCAAATAAATATAATTGAGAAAAATACATATACATGTAAATATGTGTCTATATATTTATATAAACACACACATATGTCATTCCTGAGTTGATGGATTATCAAATGATGTGAAAAGACGTTTTTAGAAGAATGATTCCACCCTATCTACAGTTTTATAAAAAAATGTTCTAAATCACTATTGATTAAAAAATTCAAAACAACTCTGAGTCACAACCACACACCTATAAAATTGGCAAATGGGACAAAGAAGAAAAGTGAAAAATGTAATGTGGAAAACTATAATACTAATGAGCTATTGATGGGATTGTAAGGGGCGAAAGAGACAAATCACAACAGAGAGTGCTGGGTTTGGAGTCAGGAAGACCCGAATTTGAATTCTGCCTGAAATATTTATTAGTTTTGGGACCCTGGGAAAATCTCTTAACTTCTGTTGTCTCAATTCCCTGCATCAAACTATTTCATGACCCTTGCCAAGAATTTCCCACAGACAATATAGTTCTTTGAGTCATGAAGAATCATAAATGACTGAACAACAAGACAACCAACCATTCTGGAGAACAATTTGGAACAATGCCCAAAGGGCTATAAAATTGTGCATACTCTTTCACTCAGCAATACAGCAACTAAATCTATGTTTCAAAGAGATCAAAGGAAGAAGAAAAGTATCCAATTTTATAAGAAATATTCCTGAAAGGTGTTTTTTTTTCCTTCCCCACTGTGTTAGTAAAGAATTTGAAATTGAGTAAATCTGCATCAATTAAAGAATTACTTAAGAAGTTGGTGTATATAATTGTAATGGAATGCTATTGTGCTATAAGAAATGATCAACAGAGTTTTCAGGAAAAAAAGAAAATATCTTAAGTAGATATAAACTTATGCAAAGTAAAGTGATCAGAATCATGAGAATGTTACACAATAATAGCCATATTGTAAAGACGCTCATCTATGAATTAGGTGTTCTAATCAATATAATAGTCTAAATTAATTACAATGCCTTACTATGGAACATTCTATCCACATTCAGAGAGAGAACTGATAGAATTTGAGCACAGAATGAAACATAATTTTTCCTTTTTTTTACAACATGGATAATATAGAAATATATTTCGCATGATTTCACAGGTATAATTAACGTCACATTTCTCGCCTTCTCAATGGCTGGAAATTGTCAGGAGGGAGAGAATTTGAAACTAATTTTTGATGAATGTTAAGACTTTTTGTTTGTAAAATTCATTTTTTAAGTACGAATTTATTTTTTAAAAAGAATAGCTAAATCATACTAAAGTAACATTTTTTTTTCTAAGAAGGTAAATATACTAGTAGATCATGGGGATGTTACCTAGTTTTTCAAAAAGCTTTTGATACAAACTATTTCATTAGTTTTTCTGAATAAGATAAAGAAAAAAAGCTCGATGATAATATAGAAATGATTTTTTATCTGGTTGAATGTCAAGGTTCAGTATATGGTATGGGCTTTATAGTTTCAGCTTGGAAGAATTTTAGTGGAGTGTCCAAAAATTCCTCTTTGGTCCTGAATGACTTCCTAAATTTTATCAGTGAATTTGATAACAGCAAAGGGTATATGAATCACAAAGATAGGAGAATTAGGGTTAACAGAATATGGATTTAAAAGACCTTGCAATTATGAATTCTTGATAACTGATAATATGTAACTAAACAAGAATAAAGACAAAGTTTTATACTTTTCTTTCAGGAAAAAATTTTTTCACAAGTACCAGATGAAGGAAACATGATTAGAAATTAGTTTGACTGAAAAAGATGTAAGACAAACTCAAAAATAGTCAGTAATCTGATATGGCAGCCAAAAATATGGAATTTGGGGCTTCAGAATAAAAAAGGTGATAATTCTACATTCTGCCTTGTCAAACCACATGTTGTGTCATCGTGGGCACTGTATTTGGATAAACTTGGGTTTATCTAGAACCAAGAAATAGGACTTTGATTTCATGCAGCATATGAATAAATTGAGGGAACTGAGTATTTTTAGCTGAGAGAAGACTCAGGTAAGACCCAAATTTGCTTAAAGGTTTATTATGTGAAAGAACCCTCTACTCTGCTCTAAGTACAGGGGACATAATTAAGAAAAATGGTTGAATGTTCTGTAATGGCAAATTTAGAAATTATGTTAATCAAAAAACAATCTTCCTAATAAATTGAACTATCTTAATGGGAGACACTAATTTTCACTTCTCGGGGAATTTTCTAGCTCAAACTGAATCACCACTTGTCTTCACCTTGAATCTAACCAACTTAATATTGGGTAGCTTTTATTGAGGATTATTTACATCAGAGATCTACAAATATTTCACCAAACCCTTTGGAAGTATAATCCTCCTTTGATCTACAGTTGTTTCAAGGTGAATGTTTGGGAATAATGCTAAAATTTAGCTCAGCTCCTGTCTTTGTTCTCATAAAGATAATATTCAAGAGTCAATGGTTTCAATTTCTTCTAGGTTGGAATTCCAATTTCACTCCAGATGTTTGTTCCATACTATACTAGCTGAAATATCTAACTAGTCTGTCTTGACTCTCAGTTTTGTAATGCTCATATTCTAGTCCATCTAAACTTATAAGGGTGATGTCTCCCTTCTCTACACCAAACAAAGAAAATCAGTAATGAGAAAACTAAGCACAAATGCCTATTTCTTGGGTATGATAACATAAAAAAATGAAAAAGAAAGGAGGCCCTAAGCCCTTCCTCCTTCATCACATAGCTTCATTGAATGTGAGTAAAGTTCAACTACATGGGAGTCCAAGAAGAAACAGATACAAATGTGTACATATGTTCCATCAATCTGATTGTTTTGGAATCAAATTTCTATTGTCCAATTCATAAATCATAGCATGTGTAGCAACTTAGTAATGCTTTAAGATCTGCACAATTGCCTAATCTCAATTACACACACAGACACAAATACATACACACAGAGTATTCATATGTAAATCTGTTAATTTACATATTATTTATCCACAAAAGACAATATATTCAAAATTAACAAAATTGTTAATAAACTTTTCAAGGTTAATAGTGCTGAAAATGTTCCCATTATTTTCAGTCATTTTAGTTGGGTCTAACACTTTGTAACTCCATGTGTGGTTTCTTGGAAAAGATACTGGAGTGGTTTGTCATTTCCTTTCCCAGTTCTTCTTACAGATGAGGAAACTAAGGCAATTAGGGTTAAGTGACTTGACTAAAGTCATATAGCTAGTAACTCTCTGAGGCTAGATTTAAATTCAGGTCTTCCATATTCCAAGCCTAGCACTCTCTCTACTAAGCAACCTAGCTGCCAAAACATTTAAGTAGAAGCAAATAGACAAAAAAGAAGAGTGCATTACAGTTTATTTGTGAGAATCTATAGTTTTTCTTTTTTTGGACAATTCTTTTAGAATATTTTTTTGTACATGATTCATGTTCTTTCCCTCCCCCACCCACATTCCCTCTCACCCTAC
This sequence comes from Gracilinanus agilis, assembly GCF_016433145.1. Lineage (NCBI taxonomy): Eukaryota > Metazoa > Chordata > Mammalia > Didelphimorphia > Didelphidae > Gracilinanus > Gracilinanus agilis. The sequence goes on along the minus strand of NW_025364191.1, from coordinate 2,254 downwards.
CTGTAGCCAACATGCAATTCCACATGTTACATTGATCATTGATCAAGACCTAATTCCATATTATTGATAGTTGTACTGGTATGGTCATTTAATCTACATCCCAAATAATATCGCCATCAACCTATGTGTTCAAGCACTGTTTCTCTTTTGTGTTTCTACTCCCACAGTTCTTCCTTTGAATGTGAATAGCATTCTTTCTCATAAGTCCCTCAGAGATGTCCTGGATCATTTTATTGCTACTAGTAGAGAAGTCCATTATGTTACAGTGTGCCACAGTGTATCAGTCTCTGTGTATAATGTTCTCCTGGTTCTGTTCCTTTCACTCTGCATCAATTCCTGGAGATCATACCAATTCACATGGAATTCGACCAGTTCAATATTCCTTTGAGAGCAATAGTATTCCATCACCAAGAGATAATACAGTTTGTTCAGCCATTCCCCAATTGATGGACATCCCTTCATTTTCAAAATTTTTGCCATCACAAAGAGCACTGCTATAAAAATTTTTGCAAAAGTCTTTTCCCCTATCATCTCTTTGGGGTTCTAAATTGTCATCCAGAAAGGTTGGATCAATTCACAAGTCTACCAGCAATACATCAATGTCCCAATTTTGCCACATCCCCTCCAACATATATTACTTTCCTTTGCTATCATGTTAGCTAATCTCTAGGCGTGAGGTGGTACCTCAGAGTTGATTTGATTTACATTTCTCTAATTCTTAGATATTTAGAACACTTTCTCATGTGCTTATTGATAGTTTTCATTTCTTTATCTGAAAATTGCCTATTCATGTCCCTTCCCCATTTATCAACTGAGGAATGGCTTGATTTTTTTGTACAATTGATTTAGCTCCTTGTATATTTGTGTAACTAGACGTTTGTAAGAGTTTATTGTTATAAAGATATTTTCCCAGTTTGTTGTTTCCCTTCTGATTTTGGTTGCATTGTTTTTGTTTGTACAAAACCTTTTTAATTTAATGTAATCAAAATTATTTATTTTACATTTTGTAACTTTTTCTAACTCTTGCTTGTTTTTAATCTTTCCTTTCCCAAAAATTTAACAGATATCCCATTCTGTGTTCACCTAATTTACTTATAGGGAATTTATCTTGGTGTAGGGTGTGAGATGTTGACCTAAAAATAATCTCTCCCATATTGTTTTCCAATTTTCCCAGCATTTTTTGTCCAATAGTGGATTTTTGTCCCAAAAGTTGGTCTCTTTGGGTTTATCATAGACTGTCTTGCTGAGGTCACTTTCCCCAAGTCTATTCCACAGATCCTCCTTTCTGTTTATTAACCAGTAGCATATTGATGACCACTGCTTTGTAGTACAGTTTAAGATCTGATACTGCTAGGCCACCTTCCTTCTCTTCCTTCATTTTTTTTCATTATTTCCTTGGATAGTCTTGATCTTTTCTTCTTCCAGATGAATTTGGTTATAGTTTTTTTTCTAATTCAGTAAAAAAAAAGTTTCTTGGTCATTTGATAGGTATGGCACTAAATAAGTAAATTAATTTGGGTAGGATGGTAATTTTTATTATGTTAGCCTGTCCTACCTATGAGCAATTAATGTTTTTACAATTGTTTTGATCTAGTTTTAATTGTGTGGAAAGTGTTTTGTAGTTGAGTTCATATAATTCCCATGTTTGTCTTGGCAGATGGATTCCGAAATATTTTATATTGTCTTGGGTGGAATTTCTCTTTCTATCTTTTACTGCTAAATTTGTTGGAAATATATAGAAATGTTGATGATTTATGTGCATTTATTTTGTATCCTGCAACTTTGCTAAAATTGTTCATTCTTTCCACAAGCTTTTTAGTTGATTTTCTAGGATTTTTTTTTATTAGACCATCATATCATCTGCAAAGTGAACTGCCAAATTTTGAGTCTTCTCTAAAGGAAGGGGAGAGTTTATTGCTTTTACCTCCAGCCTAGCAATGAGAGGGGAGAGACAGCTAAGGATTCTTCAACAGTTTTGGATAATAAAACTAGATCAATCTCCATGCAAATGAGATTTCAGGTGAAGAACTTATCCTGGGCATGGCTAGTATTTCAAGGGTCAAACCAAACAAAGTAGCTGATGTAAAATGAATTATAAATCAATTATAAAGATGTAAAAATGGCACTGTTTGGGCCATGACATTTTCAATAGTTAGAGTCATTTTTTTTTAATTTTTTTAACATTTATTAATATTCATTTTTAACATGGTTACATGATTCATGCTCCTCCTTTCCCCTTCAACCCCCCCCGCAC
>NW_025364190.1:0-1350 GCF_016433145.1 Gracilinanus agilis | reverse complement strand
CACACACACACACACACACACACACACACACACACACACAGAAGTCATACAATGGATAGAGTCCCAGTCCTGGAGCAGGAAAATCTGAGTTAAAATCCGGCCTCAGATACTTACTAGCTAAGTGACTTTGGGCAAGTCACCTAACACTGTCTCAATTTCCTCATATGTAAGATAAACTAGGGAAGAAAATGGCAAACCACTCCAAACCACTTTGCCAAGAAACGCCAAATGGGGTCATAAAGAGTCAGACAGGATTGAAATAACTGAAACCCATATACATTTATATGTAAGAATGTATGTATATATGTGTATTAGATACACATGTATATATGTATATATATACATATATATATATGTATATATATATATATAATTAGAAAATCCTCCTCAATTCTAGATAATTTTAAAAGAATGATTCAAATCCCCCCTTTTTACTGGAGTATAATTCATATATTTGATACCTAAGCTTAGATTTAGAGGAGTTTATATTTACAGAAGCTTGTTATTATTGGGTAGCAACCAGTTTTCTTTTGTATAGCATTTATGTCTTTTTGTTTGCTTAATTGTAATTCTTGTTATTCTGATGGTTTCCATTGAAATATAAAATACTTTTCCCCCCCTCAATGCCACCAAAATTAGTAATGTTCTGAAGTTTGATTGATTTTTGTTGGTGTATAAATATTAGGGATACTTTTGATTAGTGTTGTATAAATTCCCTTGATCTATTTTATTCACTGCTTCATTTGCTTGGTATTTTTCTGCAAAAATTTTTTGACTAATGCTATTTAAGTTTTCTTTGTTATGGATTTTAAAAATCATATAATCATGAGATTATTTCTTTGAATTCTACTTTCACTGTGATCATCCTTATTCTATGTTGTTCACAAGTGTTCATCAAATTGTCTGATTGTTCTTATTTCATATTATGTCTTTCTTTGAAATCCCATATTAAATTCATCAGTCTTCTGATTGTTTCCTTAAAAACTCTAATAACTGCCACCTTTTTCTTTCACATTTTAATTTGATTATTTTACTCCTTTCCTGAATCATTCTGGAATTTGTTTTGAAGATATTACATAGTTTGAAGGTTTGGCAGATGCTTACTTAGTACTATACTGAAGGTGAGATTTTACGTAAAGCTTTTTATTTCCCCCAGTGAATCTCTGTGCAACTTTTCTCTCATTCCTTCTGCAAACTTTCTGCTTCTTCCTGTGCTGTATGAATTAGATACAACTAATTCAATTTTTATTCAATTCTCCTTCAAAATCTCTTCTCTTAGATTCCACACTTTCCCATAATTTATCTTCCTTCCTTCCTTCCTTCCTTCCTTCCTTCCTTCCTTCCTTCCTT
>NW_025364189.1:0-2688 GCF_016433145.1 Gracilinanus agilis | reverse complement strand
CTTGGGTCCCGGATTAAGAGCGAGGGGTCCTGCCTCGGTAAGCTCCCTCTCTGCCGCCCCTGGAGGTCTTGGGTTTGAATCTGCGCCCCCCTCCCTGCGAGACCTTAGCCGAGTCATTTACCCTGTGGGCCGCCTGTTTAAAGTAGCGTTTGGCCTCCGACCCCCCCATCAACCCCCAACCATGATCTTCCTAACGCCCCCCGCCATGTTCCAGAGTCTTTGCCCGGGCTCTTTGCTTGTCTCTTTTCACTCAGATCCAGCCTCCCTTCTAGACCTGGTTCAAACCCTCTTCTGTGGAGGCCGCAGCCATGCACGGCTGCCTTCAGGGTTTACTAAGCGTATTTCCTGAGTGTTAGCTAATCCTGTGAACTCCATTTACGTAGAAGAAAACAGGCCCCCGCAGGGGCTGGCCCCCACGCCCTCCCACGCTAGGATCGGTGTTTGGGGGGAGGATCAGGATTTGAACTCGTCTCTTCTGATTCCAAGCCAGCCCACGCTGCCTCTGGGACGAAGAGTTCTGCCTCAGAATCCACGTGGGTCGGTCCTGGCACCGAGGGGGCGCCGGGCTTCTTCTCGCTAAGCCCCCCGATGAACAATAAGGGGATGAAGGGGATGCCCTCTGGGAGGCCCCTCGGCCGCCATTTGCCCTTTTCCCTAGACTCATGCTCTGCACGTGTCTGGGGGATCGAGGCAGGACTCGGATAGAAAACCTGAAGGTGTCCCTAAAGCTTGAATGGAGGAATCTTTGTGACGGCGATTAAGAGCACGGCTCGGACGCTTAGAGTTGGAAGGGACCGTGGAGACCCCGAGGCCAGCCCCCCTTCCTCCCGCTGCACTCCCCCAGCCCCAATTCCATAATTTGACAGGAGAGGAAACCAGAGCCCCAAGTCAGAGGCAAAACTTGAACCAGGGTCCCCCAACACCGCATCTTGTTTTCTTCCTACCATGGTTTGGGTCACCATCTTCTGTCACAGTGGACTATTCTCAAAGCCTCTTCCTCCTACTCTTTATTTATTTATTTTTTTTGAACTCCTCACCTTCCGTCTTGGACTCAATACTGTGTATTGGCTCCTTGGTGGAAGAGTGGTAAGGGTGGGCAATGGGGGTCAAGTGACTTGTCCAGGGTCACACAGCTGGGAAGTGTCTGAGGTCAGATTTGAACCCAGGACTCTCCATCCACTGAGCCACCCCGCTGCTCCCCCTCTTTCTTTTTAATAGAACAAATCCTAAGTATCAAAGGGTCACCCTGCTCAGAAGTGTCTCAGGCCATATTTGAACCCAGAATCTCCAGCTCCAAACTCTGACGCTATATTTGCTGAGTCACCGAGTTGCCCCCTCATAGCTTCTTAACTGTCTCCCCTGCTTCCACGTTGTCTTCTTCTTCGTGGTCAGAGCTTGGGGTTTGATCACGTTACTGTGGGGCCACGAACACAGATGGGGAAAAGAATTACATATTCATTTCAGTATAGTTGGTTTCTTTCATAATCCTATGCATTTTATTTTATGCATTTAAGAACATTATTCTCTAGCTGTTGTAACTTAAAGGATCTTAAGTGGGGTGAACTATACTGTGTGACTCTGGGCGAGTCACTTAACCCCCGTTGCCCAGTCCTTACCACTCTTCTGCCTTGGAACCCAATTGGTTCTAAGACAAAAGGTAAGGATTTAAAAAATAAAATAAAAAACTCATCATTCGAAGGTGTCCATGACACAAAGAAGTGAAGGATTCCTATCATTCCCCCTTACTCTAAAGCCTTCCATGACTCCCCACTGCCTAGAGCGTGGTTCTCAGATCTTTTGTTTTGGGGAACTAACAGAGTCACAGTGAATAAGCCAGAAACCCAATGAGGATCTCAGGGACTGTAGATGGAGAATTTGTCCTGGAGTTGGGAGGACCTGAGTTCAAATCTGGCCTCAGACACTTCCTAGCTGTATGATGATCCTGGGCAAGACATCAAAGACAATTAATTGCCTAGTCCTTATTGCTCTTCTGTCTTGGAACTGATACTAAGACAGAAGGTAAAGATTAAAAAAAAAAAGAGAGATCAATCCATCAGCAAGTACTTATTATGCGCTTCCTGTATACTGGTGCTCTCTTTCCATTCATTTACTAGCATTTCGTTGTTATATTTTTATTGGTGCCTTTTAATTGTTCTGCCTGTGAATCTTCCATGTGACAAAAAACTACTTAAATAAAATGGGCCAGCAGAACCAAGGCTGTGCATGTGATTCCACACCCCTGACCCCCCACCTCTTTCTTGAGAGGAGGGAAAGAGGGGGTTCAGCAGCTATTCCTGGAGACCCTGAGTGGTCACTGCGGGCGTCGATGCCTTTTCCTGTCACTTTTCTTCTGTAACTCCTTGTTTCCAGGTTCACTTGGCTTCCATCCTTACTCGTCTTCCTGTTTCTCTGAATTCTTTCTTTCATTTCTGGGTGTGATAATGGATGTAACTGGATGAGAGGGAGCTTTCTGTGGGACTCTGTGGCCCGAGGCTGATCGCTGGGCTGGGTCTGGAGCAGAGGAAAGCCCGGCTAGAACCCAGGGTTGATTTCTCCAGGTGGTGAGGAAGGCTCCAGTCTGGTTGACCCAGTTCCAAGAATCCCATGCTCAGGGCTCCAGATTGCAATGGCTGCTCTTCCTCTTCCCTCTGAGGGGCTTTCTTTTCCTCCCTCCCTCCCTCCCTCCCT
>NW_025364188.1:0-3873 GCF_016433145.1 Gracilinanus agilis | reverse complement strand
AAAAATTTGTTATTTAAAATATACACAAATGAAAACAAATGTAAAAATTCGCTATTTTAAATATAAATAAATAAATGAAAATAAATGAAAAAATTTGTTATTTTAAATATAAATAAATGAAAATAAATGTAAAAATTCATTATTTTAAAGAACAGCTTTTGGGGGGGGACACAGTAGGAAACTGAGGTAATATGAAAGTGAAAGTAAAGTCTTTCTCACACTATGGATGAGGGCAAGGGATGGCTCCTGGGGCCACCAGCATATCCTAAAGGTGAGGGAAATCCTCCTGGGCAGCACCAAGACACAGGTGGAAATTCAGATGGGATCACTCCTGGGTGATCTTTGACAAGTAAAGCATAGAAGGCTTCAAGGGGATGGACACTTCTGGAATTGCAGAACCTGGTTCTAATCCTGCCCTCCGGTGTTATGAAATTGGACCTCTTAATGGACTCAAGATGCAAAATCAGACACACACACACACACACACACACACACACACTGCAGACAAACAATGAGGGAATTTGCTTTGCTGGTGTATGTTATGTTTTTTCTTTACAATTTTGTGTTCAGCCGGGTGCTGGGATTTTAGAAAATTCATGCTCATTCATTGGAAAAATAAAATCTTTGAAATTACAAATAAATATTTATCACATTTGACTTAAAAAAAGAAATAGGACCTCTGTGATTTGCCTTCTCTATATAATGAAGGAGGTGGGCTTTTCCGTCGTTCAGTCATTTCAGTCAGGCCGGGTTCTTGGTGACCCCCTTTGGAGATAGTAGAGTGGTTTGCCATTTCCTTTGCCAGCTCATTTGACGGATGAGAAAACTGAGGCAAACGGGGTGAAGGGACTTGCCCAGGGTCACCTGGCTAGTAAATATCTGAGGCCAGATGGGCTAGATGGCTTTGAAGACCCCTTTCTGCTCCTGATCTACCTGGGATCCTAAGGGGAGTCTCTTCTCTCCGCCTCAGACTCTCCCCTTGCAAAATGAGAGGTGGGGGCTAAATGGCCTCTAAAAGTCATTAACTCTATGGACGCAGAGCATGAGAACCCTCTTCCCACTGCACGCCACTAGCCACTGCTCCAGAAGCCCCTTTGGGACAGTCAGAAGGAGGAAATCTAATCCTTTCAACAGCCAACGCCCTGTGCTCCCCTCCGGGGCTGAGGGTCTCCTCTTATAGCAGGCAGGTCTGCCTGGAGCTTTCAAAGGCACCCAGAGCTCTAGGAGGCAGGAAACATCCCTTCCTCCCCCTCACTCACCACGAGCTGGACCACACCAGCCAGGGGTCATCGCCTGGACTTGGGAAGCCCCAGCTGCTCTCCTTAAAGGGCTCTGCTCAAACCCTGAGGATTCTGGGCTGGGCTCTGGAATTTTTCCTGTTTGGGTTTTAATAATAACCAAGTAGGAATCAAGAAAGGACACCCTACAGACCCACAATCTCACACACACACACACACACACACACACACACACACACACACACACAGAGGAGATGCCCTGGGGTTCATTTTAATTAATTTAACTAATTTTTCATTGAAATTCATCAACACCCCCCCCCGAGTGCCTCAGTTCCCCACCAAAGACCATAAATGTATTTTTTAAGTGCCTAATTAAATAAGAATTCCATTCTATAAATGTAATGATTAAAGTACATTTGTGAAGGACAGATTATTCCCCAAACACCAGGGAGGGCCCAGGAGCACGAAGATGAAAAAAGTCAGAAGAAGAGAAGGCCAAGATCCTGGCCCTCCAGGAGCTTACACTCTAAATCGGATAAACAAGATATATACAAATCCAGAAAGGAGGAGAGGGCTGGGCCTTCCGCCGGGGTTCACCGGCCCTCCAGAAATCAGACAGATTTGAAGGGGGCAGAAATGATGTCTTTATTTTGATCGAATTGTTTTCTTTTCTGATGCTCTGCACTTAATTCTCTGTATTAGTAAACAGGATTCTGCAAAGGAGTCCACCGCCTTCTCCAGGCTGGCAAGCTGTCAAAGGATCAGGCTTAAAGTCTGAGAACGCCTCCTGTCATGAACCTTGAAAGAGGCTGAGGAGGCGAGGAGAGAGAGAGGAAAGATCTAGAGCAGTGATTCCCAAAGTGGGCGCCACCGCCCCCTGGTGGGTGCTGCAGCGATGCAGGGAGGCGGTGATGGCCACAGGTGAGTTTATCTTTCCTATTAATTACTATTAAATTAAAAAAAATTAATTTCCAGGGGGCTAAGTAATATTTTTTTCTGGAAAGGGGGAAGGAGGCCAAAAAAGTTTGGGAACCACTGATTTAGACAGAAGATGTATGATCAGGGGGAGAGGAAGAGCAAGGAGCCCTACCTGGTGACTGGACCAAAAAAAGTGTCCAAGGAAAGTAATTAATATAGATTAGAAGAAAAAAAAAAAAGATTGGAAACGTAGGTTGGGGCCAGATTCGAAAAGTTTCGAAAACAAAGTAGAGATCATTGTTTTAGAGCCCAGAAGACACAGGCAGCTTCTGGAGGGTCCTGGGTCAGGGGAAATACCACAGAATTTTAGGAGGTAAAGACTAAGAAGGATTAGATCTTCTCTCGTGAGGAATCTCCCGGCAACCTTGGGAGGGAAGCAGCACAGGCATTATCATACCCATTTAAGAAATGAGGAAACTGAGGCTCAGTGAGATCAAGCGGCTACCCAGCCAGCATCATTAGATCATTAACAACCAGGAGATTCAGAGGAAATGGAACCTCAGTTAAACCCTGGAGGATTCTGAGAGTTCAAGTGGAAAAATTAGACAGCACTGGAACATGCAGATTGGTTTGTGCAAATGTACGGAGGTGGGAGATTAGAGCATCAAGATGGAGGAAGTTTGTGGTCTAGTTTGGGGGGAATATAAAATACACACAGGCTCTGACTAAGAAGGCCAACCAGCAGGCACCCAAGCCGAGCCCATCTGAAATGGGTTTCATGATGAATTCCTTCACAATCCCCAGGATGATCTTTCCCTTTCATGGGGTCTCATCACCCCAGGAACTCGGATTAGAAGGATCTCTGGGGGCCCTTCTCTGGATCGAGCTGGTTCTGTTTCCTCCTAACATCCACGTTCCCCCAACGCCTGGAAGATTCCCCAAGCCAAAAGCCACATCTCCCTCGTCTGTTTACATACAACATGCCAACAGGAAGTCCTGAGTTCGAGAGCTGCCTCTGATCATTGCACAGTGACCTGGACAAGGCCACCTGGCCAGGAGGGTCTCAACTGACCGCTCTGGACAGTGAGCAGGTTAATGGGGTATCTCGGCTTCTATTCTCTTATCTATATGCAGGAGAGAAGAGAAGCTCACCGAGGGCAAGAACAGCTTCAGTTCTGCCACTGTGTTCCCAGCTCAGGGCAGCGTTCCTGGATACGCTTGGGACACTGGAGCCACTGAGGAAACACACTCACACACTCACACACTCACACACTCACTCACACTCACACACTCACACTCACACACACACACACACTCATATTTAAAAATGTATGTGTGTATATAGCACATGTGTACACATATGTAGTCAGATTGTACTACATGTATCTATACAAGCATATATACATGCATGCATATTATATATTTATTTATTGTTATTTATTGTTATTTACACACACATATAAGGCTGCACTTTTCTATATGGTCTAACATTATACAGTTCCTTTATGCACCTGACACATTGGACACATTTAATAAATAGTGTGTGAATATTGATTTTATAGTTTTATTTCTATTTAGTTAATATTATATTACATAAGAAATATATTCTATTTCCGTATAATACATTTACCAACTAGTGTGTGAGAATATATTTTATATTTCTATTTAGTTATTATTATATTTTGTATATTGCTATATATTTTGCTATATATTTATA
>NW_025364187.1:0-3355 GCF_016433145.1 Gracilinanus agilis | reverse complement strand
AGAGAGAGAGAGAGAGAGAGAGAGAGAGAGAACCAGTAAGGAGGGAAGAGAAAATAGAAAAAAAATTCATACAAAAGCTAGAATTAAGCTGAGTCTTTAAGGACAGGGAATTCAGGTGGCAGAGGTGAAGAGAGATTCTCTCATTCTAGACATGGGAGATGATGAGTGCAAAGGAGACAAGGAGGTGCAAAGAAATTTAAAAGATCTACAAAGAGACAATTGTGTAACTGGATTGCTGAATGAATAGGAGGGAGGAAAATGCAAGAGGACTGGAAAGGTCATTTTGTAAAAAATTTCAAATGTCAGCATAGGATTTGGAAGTAAGGATCCACTGGAGCTTGACAAGGGCTGGGGTGTTGTGTTAGAGCTTTACTTTAGAAAAATCACCTGAGGATGGAAAAAAGTAAAAAAAAATGGAAAATATCTTAGTATCTGAATGGACAAAGGATTGTATTAGAGAGCCACAAAAGATGGAGAGCGGTAGAAGGCTATGGCAATATTTTGACTAAGGGGTGATAAAGACCCTAACTAGTGTTGTGGCTATGACAATAGAAAGAAAAAGTTACATAAAAGATTTTTGTAATAAAAAAGGGAAATAGAAAGCAAAAGTAGAAATAAATTTTAAGATAGACCTATATAATTCTTTTTAAATCCCATTAAATATTTTTGCCTACCATAGCATTAATAATAAAGGCTCTGGTATTAGATATGTATCAGGAATAACCAATAAAACAGTATTTTCTGAACCTATAAAAGGGAATGTTTTGCAATCATCCCTTGCTAGGAGAGGTAACATTGTTTAATGAAAAAACAACAACAACAACATCAACCCTGAAATGTGGACTTAAAATGTGGTTTTGAATTCTGACCTTTATATGACCATGAGAAACCACTTAACCTAGCCGAGTTTCTGTTTCTTCATTTGTCAAATGAATATATAAAAATACTTGAAGAACACATTTGGTGAAATGTAAATGTGACCTACTATTATTACTGGCTAAAAGATCCTGCATTCTTTTCAACATTCTCTTTTCTTTATGACTAACTTGAAAAACATATTAATTTATTATATGTCACAATGAAGATTCAAATTTAAGAAAGCAAAGTTTACTCTAAAAAAATCTTTCTGAGACAATTCTGCTTGACATAACTCTTGGAAAAACAGTAAATGACCTCCCTCCCCTTTTTCACTGCTCTGTCTATTAGCCCCATGCTTTGTAGTGACCTCTTTTCACTCTCACACTTCCTGCTCCATTCAGGTTTATCTTCTTGGAAAGTCTTTCTTAATCTTAACCTTTCCTGGCTCTCCCTCAAGTGTCCTCAAAATGTCTATGATTTATCCTATTCTTTTTACAACATATCAAATTCATATCATACACATAAGTACTGGATTGTATAGTGTTTTATCATCCAAAATTAGGCCAGAAAGAAAGAGTAAATGTTGTTTCCTTAGGTTTAAATCTCCATTGCACTTCTGCAATAAATTGGTTCATGTATCAAATTAATCAATAACAAAAAAAATTCTGAGAAGGATGTGGATTCTTTAGTCAGTAATAATAATAGTTCTCATTTACAATTTGCCAATTCTTTTCTTCAAGGATTTAAAAAAATTTATTTGACAAAGAAACAAAACTTGGTCTGGTTGAATGATTTCTCATAATCATACTGTTAGTAGTTAGAATTTTCTGAATTCATATTGAGTGTTTTTTTTCATTAGATAATGCCATATAATCCCATACCCCTTTGTACTTAGAATGTATCAGAATATAAATCTTTTTTTTTTTCCTCTCAATATTGTGACTCTTGAAAGACAGCAGCTATGTCATATATTTTTAGGCCCCAAAAGGGTATTGAGCCAAATAAATATTCAACTAGTTAAAATGGTTTTGTAATTTCTTTGATATGGAGTTTCTTTCCAATGATATAGGTTATAACCCATGCATGGGTTTATGGCCCACCTACCCTGACTGTGTGACTCTTATCCATGTCTTCAAATAACAGGGTCCACCCAGTATTAGGGCACCTCCTTATTTCTTCTGATATCACAAGAATTCCAGAGAAGTATTTGCTTGTCCACAAATTTTTCTCTATTTTTCAGCATATGACCTTCTCATCTCAGCACAGAGCCTCGTTTGGTACAGAATAAATGCTTGTTCCCTTCCCTTCCTTTTTTTTTTGTCATAAATTTTCTCAGTGACATTTTTTTACTTTGTACTTCTTATTCATAGTTCCTTATTTATCTCAAATTGTGAGCTTCACCATTGATCTCCCATGAGATATCCATTTGTAATTATTTGGAGACATTCCACAAATAGCACTGATAGGATATTGGTATAGAAAAAGTCAACTTTTGTTTCAGGAAAAACTTTTCATTCATTAAAGGAGTCTTGAAATTTCATAGTTAAATCTAATTAAATATTTTTAGTGTTAATGCTTGGTAATAGCTTACACATATTAACCTTCCTGTATCATTTTGACATTATAAGAGAATCTCTTTGATGTCTTAGTCCAAAAGGTAACATAAGCATCTTAAACACGTGGAAGTATCAGTAGGGAAGAAATTGTGTGAGAAAGGGCCTTCCTTGCCAGTCAACAACTCCCTTCTGGTGAGGAGTTGGGCAGGCAGAGACAAGTTGGAAAAAACGTAGACAGATTCTTATGACATCTACCAAATTACCCTCCAAATAACTTTGATATAACTCTTCAAATTCTGAAGTAACAGAACATACAAAAAGATGGGGTGAAATAATTTTCATCCCAGAACAACTTAGATGGCCTTCTGCACTAGGGTGGAAGCAGAATACAGACCAACATATTGAGGTAGACCCCAAGTCAGGAAGCCCACACAGGCTTTGGTGCTGACTGTATCAGAGACAACAACTTCTGGAGCTTTCAGTCATAGATGCTAAGGGGAGTTGAACAACTTCTCAGAAGGAGGTTACAAGATCCCTTTTGCTATCTCTGGGGTGCTAGACTCTATCACCATATACAGACCCAGATCCCAGGATGAGGAGGAGCACTAACACACAATAGCACTTTCAGTTAAGAGCAAACAAGAGACCCTGGTCATGGTTCAAAAGCAGAAAACAGTGCTTAAGTTTGCTTAAAGACCAGAACGCAGGCCAAGAGACTATTAAATATGTCTCTCTTTAGATTATACTACCTTGAGAGAACTAAAAACTTATAGACTCCCAGACCTAGCTCTGAAGTCAGCTACACAAGGAACCTGAAGCTTAGAATAATTTTTCCTTCACACAAGGACAAAGCCTGCCTGCACCAGATTTTTTAAGTTAAAAGATACAAAACTGCTGGAAAGTGAGCAAAAAGAAAAAAAAGGAAAATGTAAAAAAGAAAG
>NW_025364186.1:0-3124 GCF_016433145.1 Gracilinanus agilis | reverse complement strand
ATCAGAGCTGGGAGGGGGCTTAGAACAGGGAAGGTCAGAGCTGGGAGAGCTTAGAACGGGAAATGTCAGAGGTGGATGAGCCTTAAAATATGCACTGTCAGAGCTGGGAGGGAGCTCAGGACTTTAAAATGATAGAGCTGGAACCTTAGAACTAGAAGGAGTTGGCAGGAACAGAGAATGTCAGGGTGTAATTTGTTAGATGGAACGTAAGAGATCACCGAGTCGGATCTCTCTCATTTTATAGATGAGGAAACCTCCATCCTGAGAATAGAAATGTTTTCTCCAATCACATGATAAGGTAGGGGCAGAAGCCACAGGAAGACCCTGGCCTCCCCGCTATTGGTCCACTCTGATCCTTGTACCTTTCTCTGTGATTGGCCAGTTATCCTGATTGACCTAGAAGGAATGGAAGTGGCTGGCTCAGGGTCACACCGGGAGTTAGGGACCCCATCAGGACTTAGGGCTCTCGACTCCCCACTCCCTCACAAGGCCTCTTTCTCAGTCTCCCCATGCCTGGCCCCGGGGAGGTGGAACAGCTTTTTGTTCTTTATCCAGCCCTTTCTCCCTACCCAGGCCAAACACCCCATTCCCTCTTCTGGACATTTGGTGTGTTGGGTTGGGGGCAATAACAGGAGCCTGAAGCTTGGCCAGCACCCAGAGCCTGCCCTCGCCTCTCCCCCACTGTCCCCTAAGCCCATTGCTTATTTAAGGAAAGTCTTGTTCTTGGTGCTCTTTCAGCTCAAGGACCAGCTGTATGTCACAGAGATGTTCTTATTCCCAGGCTGCCTTGTCTTCCAGAAGGGATGGGGGCAAGGCTCTTCCCTTCCTGACCTCCTACCTGTCTGTCTACCCGTGCAAGCCCAAGGCAGGGGAACTGAGGCTGAGGTCAGGGAGAGAGACAGAGACAGAGAGACCTGGAGGGAGGATCCCTCCAGACCGGGTCAATGACCCCAGTTCTCAAGCCTGTTGGAGCTGAGCTCCAGAGCTGGAAGGGTGCTCAGAAGCCATCTAGTTCAACTCCTTCTGCACAGGAGGAATCTGGGGGGGGGGTGCAGAGAAGGAAATGAATTGCCCAAGGTCACCTAGGTGAAAAGCACCTAACATCTAGACCAAGGTCCTCTGTTTGCAAAGTTGGGGTTCTTTCTTCTGTCCCCCCCCAATCCTCCTCCCCTCCTGGCTCTGGGTCTTGGCTACCACCTTGCCATATGAATTTGGACTCGGAGGGAGCCCCTGCCCCTTCGGAAAAATGACCGGGCTGCCCCGCTGCTGTCTGAGATCCCCTCCAGCTCGAAGGTTCACAGTGATGATACAGCCTGACCGCAGACCCGCCGTCCCTGGGCCCGGACCCCCGGGATGGGGTCTGGAGAACGGACGCTCCCAGGGCTCAGACCTGAGCTAGAGGAGGAGGCAACATCAGCCTCAGCCTCAGCCTCAGCCTCAGCCTCAGGCAGATGGGCCTGGGCAGCCCCCCGCCCCCCTCCGAGCTCGGATCTGGGGGCGGAGGGCTCCAGGCGGCCGGCGAGCTTCAGGGGACTCCGTGTTCCCCCAGCTCCCTCCCCTCCATCCCCTCCCCACTGTCCTCCCTCCACTCCCCCTCACCACTCCCTCCCACAGCAGGAGCAGCAGCGGGAAAGGTTGGCGGAGGGGGGCTATTTTTGGGCGCGTCTCCTTAGCAACAGCTGCCACCGCCGTCTGTGGTGGCTTTTCTATAGGTGCTAAAATATTCCACCCTGGTGACTACAGAGAGCGGGGGGCCTGGGTCTGGGAGAGAGGGGAGAGGGGGAGCCGAGGAGCGGGGGAGGTTCCCCACCAACACCCCCAGCCAGGGGAACCGGGGCTGCTGGCCCCGACCCACAGCGGCTGCGGCCGAAACCCCAGGAGGGACTGGACAGCTGTGGGGAGGGGGAGGGGCGGGTCAAAGGCCCCAACTAAAGCGCCCCCCCCCCCCAGGAAGCCCCCTCCAGAGAGCCAGGAAGAACCAGGGAGTCAGGAGTCCTGGGTTTAAAGTTGGAAGGAGATGTTCACCGGAGACTGGTTACAGGCAAGGACGGGGAAGCCCAGAGACCGCTGGGTGATTTCTCTTTTCTTTGTTAAACCCTTCCCTTCCATCTTAGAATCAACACGGTGCAGTAGTGCCAAGAGAGATGAGTGGTCAGGGCTAGGCAGTGGGGGTTAAGTGACTTGTCCAGGGTCACTCAGCTAGGAAATGTCTGAGGCCAGATTGGAACGCAGGACCTCCGGTCTTTAGGCCTGGCTCTCCATCCACTGAACCACCCAGCTTGCCCCCCCCCCCCCCCCCCCCAAGTGACTTCTTCAAACACAAGGCTCCTAAGGCAGAAGGCCAGAATCCAAATCCAAGTGTGGCAGCTTCCATTTAAAGGTGCTTTGAAATCTCTCTGACATATTCTCACCCTGTGATGTTGGTTGGCTCCATTGGACTCTTGTGGACCAATTTCCTCTGTCACAAAATATGATCATTGTGATGCTTCTGCCCAGGGTTGTTGTGAGGACTAAATGTGACAATAAACAGGACCTGGAGGACAGTGAAGCGCTTTTACCCAGGAGGACCGAAGATATTCTCTCGTAGCCTTACACAATAAAGAATGTGTATGTGTGTGTATCCCAGGGAGAGAAAGGACCTGGGGTGCAGAGAGCCAAGCCCAGGGGTACCAAGTCCTTCCTCAGCCACTACTGACTGTCCTTTGGCAAGATGGAGAACATTTCTCAGACTCAGTTTCTTTTTCTGAAAACGAGGGGGTTGGACTAGAACATTTCCAAGTTTTCTCCTAGCTCTATGATTCCATGTGCTAAGATCCCCCCAGTACTGACATTACATGTTTTAAAAATCCCCTCCCAGCTCTGGCATTCCCTGTTCTAAGCCCCCTCCCAGCTCTGCCATTCTCTGTTCTAAGCTCCCCCCAGCTCTGACATTCTGTGTTCTAAGCCCCCTCCCAGCTCTGACATTCTGTGTTCTAAGCCCCCTCCCAGCTCTGCCATTCTCTGTTCTAAGCTTCCTCCCAGCTCTGGCATTCCCTGTTCTAAGCCCCCTCCCAGCTCTGCCATTCTCTGTTCTAAGCTCCCCCCAGCTCTGACATTCTGTGTTCTAAGCCCCCTCCCAGCTCTG
>NW_025364185.1:0-9402 GCF_016433145.1 Gracilinanus agilis | reverse complement strand
TGAGCAGTGTTATTTCCTCATTGTTTATACTGCCTTTAATCAGGATGTAATGACCTTCCCTGTCTTTTTTAATCATATCTATTTTTACTTTGGCTTTGTCAGAAATCATAATAGCCACTCCTGCCTTCTTTTTCTCATTTGACGCCCAAAAGATTTTGCTCAAACCCTGAACCTTAAACTTGTGTATGTCCACCCGCCTCATATGTGTTTCTTGTAGACAACATATGGTGGGATTTTGGTTTCTAATCCACTCTGCTATTTGCTTCCGTTTTATGAGCGAGTTCATCCCATTCACATTCAGAGTTATAATCATCAGTTGTGCATTTGCTGACATTTTCAAATCCTCCCCCATTCCTACCCCTTCTCCTTAAACTATTTCCTTTAAAACCAGTGGTTTGCTATTAAGACCCTATCCCTTATCCCCTCCCTTGATTTACTTCCCTTTCTACCCCCTCCCTTATTTTTCCCCCTCTTTTTGTTTTTAAAGGCCTTATGAATTCCCTCCCCCTTCTCCCCTCCCTTTTTTGACCTTCCCACTCCCCTGCTCCCCTTGGTTTATCCCTTCTGACTTTCTCAGTAGGGTTTAGGACTCTTTTAAATAAGAAGGCAACAGAGTTGTCTTCTTGTCTAAAGTCATATGACTATTTTATCTCCAGAGTAGAAAAAGAGTTAGGAACCATATCTGGAAATACCAAGGTCTTGTCTTTATTAACAACATCTTAATTTCAGCAGGAGCTCTATGTCTCTGTTCTTGTAAACTAAATGAATACAATATAGAGAGCTTTTGAATGTAGTCAGTGAGTTGGATTAGAAAATAACAGATGACAATCAATAGAGGCTCTTACCTTGGGTCATCTGTTTGATAGTGAAGAGTATCATATTATACACAATTTGAGTGACCATTAAATTTCAGTTGTTTTCTAGGAAGAAAACCAAGGAAAGAGAAGGAAAATGATCTTTCAATGAAAATAACTTGGGCATAAACAAATCAGAACCATGGACAGTGCCATAAGCTCCAACAAACAAATGCTACAGTTGGTGTTTATTTTTTGAATTTATTTTAGGAATCAGATCTGGGACAGATCTTAGAGATCATATCACCCAGGTTCCCATCTTCTAAAAGTCTGCTTTATTCACTCATTTTGTTAGGATCTTGATGACATTAAACTCTTCTCTCTCAATTTTATAGAGAACTCTTTGGATAATGTTCCCACTTTAGATGACTTTCATGGGGGAAAGATAGCTATCTCTTGTTCCATATCTATCTCCAATGCTCTCCCCATCAAAATTAACCTGTTCTGCAGGCTGTAAGGTGGCTCAGTTGAGAGCCAGACCTAGAGACAGGAGGTCCAGATTTCAAATATGACCCCAGACACCTCTTAGTTGAGTGGCTTTCTGCAAGTCACTTACCCCTCACTGTCTAGCCCTTATCATTCTTCTACCTTGGAATTAATATACAGTATTGATTCCAAGATGAAAGGTAAGGTTTTTTTTAAAAACTAGCCTGTTCTATGTCTTATTCTTGACAAACTTTGTTCCCATCTACCTGTAACTTTGGAAAGAGATTTGGGGTCAAAACAAAACTAAACTTGTAGAAAAGGGCATTTGTATTTTGAGAGGAGTCTGCTGTGGAAAAAATAACACAAATAACTGAATCTCTAATGATGAAGTTACAAGAACCAGAGCACCTAATACTTGGAGAGATTTTTGAGGCAGAGCAATTTCTGTGACCTGACAGTAATAAACAAACCTCTTAGCTGGCAGGTTTTCCCTTCTAGTTAAAGTAGAAAAGATGGGCATGGATCTTTATTTTTAAAAAACGGATTTGATAATATTTAATTTTCCCCCAATTACATGTAAAAACAATTTTAGACATTCTATTTTTAAAATTTGAGTCCTGAATTCTCACCTTTCCTCCCTCCCATTCCTCTCCCTCAGATAGTAAATGAACTGATAGCATGGATCTTTAGATTACGAATGAGACTTATTACCTTTAAGCTACCAATATTAAAGGCAACTTTAGACTATCACTGTTGTCGTTGATTTGTGAGGGCTGAAAAATATCAAGATTTAATTATATTCTAGCACTTTAATGATATCTCTGGCATCTAAGGGTGACGCTATACCCACTTGGGCACTATTTCATCAATTCTTCCAGAAGGATGCTAGTTACATAACTTATAAAGCCCGATAGCTCAACATAGGCTAGTCTCCAGACTAATGGACCTGCAATTAGATGAGTTGGATTTGAATACACGGCTTCCTCATTTATTAGCTTTGTGACCTTGAACAAGTAAATCACTTATCTGCCCTGAGTCTGCTTCCTGGTCCGCAAGCTGATAAAATGGGGACAATCTATCTCACATGGTGATTATAAGGAAAATAGCTTTGTAAACTGTAAATCTCCATAGATTGTAGACTATCATTGTATACTTAAAACTAATACTTACATCTTTCTCCCTCCATTTCTGCTGTTGTGCAAGGTAAATAGGATGTGATTCTGCCTTGCCTACTTACCTCAGAGATTTTTTAAAATGATCCTCAGAAGATGAGTTAGTTTCATGTGTTCAACAGCTAAAATGCTATCCTAATAGAAACCATCTCATTGATTTCACATGACAGCAGGGTGTTTACTCCTATTTGGTGCATGACATTAGTAGGAGGGAATGTCTGAGGTCCTCATGAGAATATGAAAAGAATTCCAGAGTCAGAGAGTCTGATATTAATGCTGACAAATAAACGCATATATATAAACTCTCCCCACACCCCTTCCCCCGACGCATTCTAAAAGTAAGGGTGGGAAATGATGGAGTATTAGGTGCTTGCCACATTTAGACTATCAAAAAACTAAGGTAGAACATTTCCAGGCACTTAAATACTTCAGATCACTTAACTATCAGAAGGGAAACAATAACTCTCACAGAAATTAATCATTAAAACAACGACAATAAAACAGCAAGTCCTAGGATGTCAGAATTAGAAGGACCCATAGAGGGCATGTATTACAATCTTCTCAATTCCAAGATTAGGAAACTGAGACCCAGAGAGATTTTGACATGAGCTGAGCTCAAAGTATTTGAACTCTCAGGCCAGTGGGAAAGGGAGGGAGCAGGGAGAAGAAAGGATTTCCTTACAGCATCACATCTCTTTTTAACCTTTTGCTTCCTCTCCTCTTTATAGCTTCACTTGATATGTTTTGATTGCCAAGGAGTCATTGCTGTTTAACTTGGTTTGAATTTCATTCATGACATATTCATTTAAATAATGATCTTTTAATGAATTGACAACAGTTGGTGCAGCTCTGCTCTCAGACAGTGGAACAAGGTATAGAAGACAGGGTCCTCCTAATATACCTTGCCTATCAGCTCCTGTGGAATGACCTTGACTGGGGCACAGGGCATATATGTTTCCACAGTATGTCTATGCAGATATGTATGTATATACATGACAAATGTGTTTGCCCATGTGTCTATGTGTTATAGGCCAAGCACAAGCACATTTAATTTCTTTCTAGTGTGTCTTGTCACATCATTCCATTTGGTCCATCCTATTATACCTAAATGAAATGCAGTGCTCCATGAATCATCCACAAAGACTACAGATGAGAATTTTAAAAATTGAGAATGGCAACATAATGCTGCCAAGAGTATTATAAGGTTGTGAACTTTTCAGCATTGTCATAGCATCTCCCAAGTTAAGCCATGCTTTTTGAGCTTGTGAGAAGCTGGCATTTAGTGATAAGAATAACCTAAGTGTCACCTCGCTAAGGGCTACTAATGCGACTAGTGAGCTGTGATTTCCAGGCAGTAGAAGGGCAAGCAAAGGCTTGAGGACTATTGCCAGGCATTTGTTGTGACCTTGTAACAACTCAGTTCAATAAGGTCCCTGAGTCCATAGTGGAATTAAAAAAGGCTAATAGAATTCAGAGTCTTCAGGAAACTATCATTATTCCCTAAACATGAATTACTCCATATCTATACCTTTGTTCAGTTCATTCCTTTGGGCCTCCCTGCCAAATTCTGTTGAAATTTTGCCCAATAGCTCAAATGCTAACTTTTCCCCAAACACTCATCAGGATGTTTTACCCTATTTCTCATTTTGTGTATTTATATGCTTTTTTGCTTTGATCCTTTGGGTGGTGCTTTCAGTATAAAGTTTATTGAGATTGAAATTCTCTAGAGATTGAATCTTAATTCATAATTATTAATTAAATAATAAAAAGTGGGTGGAAGAAAGAAAAGGTACCAGTGACATGCGGTTGGCTGTTCCCTTCACAAGCCTCATCTCCCAGCCAGCTATGTCCACTTCACAGCCAGACCTCAGTATCACTGGCTTGCTGACCCGGTTATCTCCTCTCTCTGTGGTTTGGAGGCAAAAGCCCTAATTCCATTTATACTGCTTGTGATATCACTTTTCTGAGCTCCTCTAATTGGAAGCCTCCAATCTCACTCTGGGTAAGAGGCAGGTCTTCCAGGAAGTCATTTGGAACAAGAGTCAAGAGTCTTTGGAGGCCAGGGACTCCCTCCAGCATCCCCAAACACCTGCTTTTCTCTTTCCCAATTGTCTTTATTCCATCAGAGAGTGGGATAGTTTATAGTTTAATTCAATCAGGATCAATCCAATTCAAAGCTGGTGTCAAAAACTCTCCCTTTAAAATCAAAAACTGATCTTAGGGTACTGAGAAATAGAAAAGGGGTATATGTATTAAATTCTCACAATTTCAATTTCCCACACATTCTGAACTTCAATAAGGCTTTGTGTTTTTCTTATTTTTTTACTCTTATTTTTTACTTTAAAAGTTATTTTTATTTTTTGCTATTCTGAATTAGACAAACATCAACCAATTCGAGCACTTCCATATACAATAAAGAGAAAAAAGATTATATATAAATTTGCAAATCTCTCTTTTTTGTAGCTTGCTTTTTAAAAAGTATATATTAATTCCAACATGGTTATTTTAGTGCTATCCTGATTGCTTTTCTCCTCTTGAACTTCCATCAGTTTTCTTCTGTGCCTTAAAAAAATTCTAAAATAACCATTTTTTCCTTTCTCCTTTTTTTTTGTAGCTTGTATAATGATAGCCACCCTTCCCCAATCCTCTTATATTAAAAAAAATTATCTTGTAGTGGTAAGCTGAGGTATGATTCTCCAAGTACATTCTCTGTACTTCAGCAAAACTGAAGGTGGGAAGGGGCAGCTGGGTAGCTCAGTGGATTGAGAGTCAGGCCTAGAGACAGGAGGTCCTAGGTTCAAATCCAGCCTCAGCCACTTCCCAGCTGTGTGGCCCTGGGCAAGTCACTTGACCCCCATTGCCTACCCTTGCCAATCTTCCACCTATAAGTCAATACACACAGAAGTTAAGGGTTTAAAATGAAAAAAAAAAACATACAAAAAAAACCTGAAGGTGGGAAAGAGCAAAGGACAGAAATATGGAATGTAAAGTTTGAGATTTTTTAGATATAATGGGTTGATCTGAAGCTTGAATAGTTCAATTGTATATGAAAAGGCCAGAAAGACAGCCATTGGCCACTGACTTCTTCCATATCTTTGTTCCTAGACATTCATCTGCATAAAATTCAACAGGATTCTGATTGATCATCATAAGCAATGGTGGAATACAAAACTGGCAATAGCCAACTCTGAACCTTGGAAGAACTGTTGAACTGCAGCAGCTGTGGCCAGTGAAGAGCTAGGTCAGCCGCCAAGTGAACTGCTTGACTCAGCCCAGCAGTGGATTGATCTATAGCTGAAACAATATAAGGAGCAAACCCAAATAAATCACTCATCCAGTTGAGACACTATGCCCTGAGAAGAGCCAAATATACTAAACAGAGGAGCAAATTGTCTATCACCACAACCTTGCCCTACAGTGAACTTGGTGTGGATCATCTAGAGAAAGAAATGACAATGAAGCCCTCCTTTTTGACTTGAGAATTTCCTTGGCCACTTGTGACTCCCTGTGGCTATTATATTATGACTTAACACCACCATTTTGGGGGCTCTATTTGTGGGGGGAACATACCCCAGATTTGTGGGGGGAGGATATTTGATAATTACTGTTCTAGCTATGTAATTTTAATCAAAGCCTTGGCTAAAGAAATGATTCTCCACTATCCACCTCCAGAGATAGAACTGTTGGAGTCAGATCTATAGATCAAAGCATATTATCTTTTGCATTAGTTTATTTATTTTTTTTTGACATTTTGTTTTTATGCAAGTATTCTCTTACAACAGTGACCAATATGAAAGTATGTTTTGCACTATAGTACATGTATAACCCAGATCAAATTGCTTACTATCTTTGAGAGGGGGGAGGGAAGGAAGGGAAGGACATCATTTGGATCTTTTAATTTCAGAAAATGAATATTAAATTTTGTTATTACATGTAATTGGGAAAATAAAATTTCTTTGAATAAAAAAGAAATTATTCTCTTGATTTGATTATGAAGTTAAAACACACTTGTTAACGGCTTTTGAGCTACAGGTGAGGAGAGCTGCCCATCAGGTTACTCCTAAACCTATGGGAGTAGAAGTATTAGCCTGGCAAGACCATCCTTGCCAGCGTCAGGTAACACCCAGAGAAGGTGTTACCTAACAAATAAAGACAGTCAGTCACAACATCCACACATTGGTCATGCAAAAAAAGTCTTATAATCCAATTTGAGTAAATCATTTCTCAGTCAAGAGATGGATGCATGCTATCTTTTGTTACAATTATTTGTAAATATGTCTTATCTTCCTATAATACTAAACTTTGTGAAGTCAGGGGCTGTGCCATTTTCCAGAAAATCCATATATAATAGGTGTTCATGGGATCATTGCTGCATGAATAAAATGTGACCTATTGAATTAAATTATAAATTAATAATTATAGCTTGGATTTGTACAGAGTTCCAAACCCTGCTTAGTTCTTGATTCCTCGGCTCCTTCTTGATCTTTGCTCCCATGAACTTTACACACTGGCAACACCTCCACTCTATGTTCTTCTCCTCCATTGAATTTTTAACTAAAGCCTTCATTTGAGGACATACTCATACCCACCATACTTATTCCAAACCCATCTCAGATCATGACTCTAAACTACTTTGCCTTCCTTGACCTCAAAAGCAGCTTCTTCCCCCATATCCTATTGAGTTCCCTTTTATATAACTTCCTCTGTTAGAATATGACTATGATGGTGAACCTTTTAGAGATCGAGTGCTGTGTTCCTGCCCCCCACCCCAGCCTGAGTGCTACCTGCCCAGGCAGGGAAGGGAGGAAGCATTCCCTTTGGGCTGCTGGGCAGAGGGATGGGTGATGTGAAAAAATGTCATCAGGTGTGGTGGAGAGGGGCAAGGATGCAGTTTGGCCCTAGTACCTCTGGCTTTTTAGTAATGAACTTTGGCAGGTGAGGGTGTGCATGCCTAAAGAGAGGGTTCTGTGTGCCTTCTCTGACGTGTGCCATACGTTCACTACCACAGGAATATAACCTCTTTGAAGGCAGGAACTGTCCTTCACTTTGCTTGTATTTGTACCTCCAAGTTTTAAACTTACCCGTTTAATGTACCTGTCACATTCTCAGCAATTAATAAATGCTTTATCTTTGCAACATTTTTTATTCCCAGCAACCTAGTTCAGTAGGTAGTTCATTTTATTATTTAAAATCTTACAGATGAAGAAAATGAACCTTAGAGGGTAAAGTGTCTTGGTAAGTGAACTAGTGAATCTCAAACATTTGATTCTAGATGTTCTGTTTTTTTTCACAATATATTCTCTCCCTCCCCCTTCTGTGCGTGCTCTGTCTCTGTCTCTGTCTCTGTCTCTGTCTCTGTCTCTGTCTCTCTGTCTCTCTGTCTCTCTCTCTCTCTCTCTCTCTCTCTCTCTCTCTCTCTCTCTCTCTCTCTCTGTCTCTTCTCCCTCCTTCCCTTTGACATAATTCTCCTGGACATGTTCCCAATTGACAGCTTGAGCTGGTCAGCCCCAATAATTCATGTATCTACAACATAGTAAATGTACCAAACCAGATATGCAGTGAAGGGCCCCAGATTTTAATTATATCTTATTTCACAGCTGTAGTCAATTCCTGCTATAGCTTAATAACCAGGTTGCACGAGTTGTGAACATTTTTGTTGTTATTGTTGTTAATTTTCCTCAGGAAAATTGAGTTTTTCCCAGCGTTTTGGCAGAAATGCTTATCATTACAATTATGATAAAGTGATGAGAATTGAAAACATCTGCAACAACAAACTTTGGGACAGAAGGATGTCAGTTATTCCCAGTTAGGACTGAAAATGTGCTATTTGACATTGAGTCTGAGTCTCTGGAATGTCGTTTGCTGAGAGCATGCTGCTGTCCACGCTAAGACACTTGTAAACTTTTGTAATACCCCATGAATGGAATGGAAATAAATTTGGAGAGTGGGCTAAGGAAGCCAATGGATTGGTCAGGATTAGAATTATAGAACCATAGATTGTCATAGTGGGAAGGGTCCTTAAAGGTTATATAATCAAATTCCCCTCCCTTTAACAAGGGAGAAGATGAGTTATAGAGAAACACCTAGTTGACCTAAGATGATACTGGTAGTAACAGCATAAGGACTAGAGCCCAAATTTCCTATTCCTCCTTTATGAGTGCTCACCTATGAGAACCTAGTCCAACTTTAAATTTATTTAGAGGAATTGCTAATAGGAGAGGTAGAGTGGGAAAGGAAGCATTTACAAAATGCCTAATATGTGTCATGTACTATGCTAAGCTTTTTGCAAACATTATCTTATTTGATCCTCACAATAACCCTGTAGGGTAAGTACTATTATTATCTTCACCTTTTAAATGAAGAAACTGAGGTTCAGAGTGGTTAAATGACTTATCCAGGGTCACACCGCCTGTAAATGTCTGAGGCCAGATTTGAATTCAAGTGTTAAATTCCAAGACCAGGAGTCTATCTATGGAGCCACCTGGGTAGGGGAAATTGACAAGGATGTTAGAAATAAGTCTCAAGTAGCAACTAGGTGGCTCAGTGGATAAAGAGCCAAGATTGGAGATGGGAGGTCCTGAGTTCAAACATTTCCTCAGACATTTCCTATCTGTGACCCTGGAC
Source organism: Gracilinanus agilis (assembly GCF_016433145.1). NCBI lineage: Eukaryota > Metazoa > Chordata > Mammalia > Didelphimorphia > Didelphidae > Gracilinanus > Gracilinanus agilis. The sequence continues at coordinate 326 of NW_025364185.1, read as the reverse complement.
AAGTCACTTAACCCCAATCACCTAGTCCTTAGCCCTCTTCTGCCTTTGAACTGATACTTAGTATTAAATCTAAGACAGAAGGGAAGGGTTTAAAAAATAGAAGAAATATATCTCAAATTGGGCTTTCAGAAAGCAAAGCAGGAAAGAAAGGGAAATATGTCAAAATTTTTTATTTAAGTATTTTTTAAATTAAGGATTTGCCTTGCACAGAGGTGTATTTCATACCCAGTGCTATTAGAGAAGTGACTGTTAGAGAGGTAATGTTTCTAATAAGGAGTTTCCTACTCCCCTCCTTCAAGAAGGAATATATATATAAATATATATAT
>NW_025364184.1:0-1232 GCF_016433145.1 Gracilinanus agilis | reverse complement strand
AGGACAAGAGAAATAAGGAGGAGAGAAAAAGGAGTGTAGAGAGAGGGAAAGGGACAACAAATGAGGGGGAGAGAGAAAGAGGGATAGAGGGAGAGAAGGAGAATGAGGGAAAGAAAGGGAGAGAGGGAAGGTGTTAGTTGAGTGGAGAGAGAACAAGAGAAAAAAGGGGAGGGGAGGGATAGAGAGAAGAAGATGAAGAAAGGGAGAGCAAGAGGGAGATAGGAAAGAAGGAAAATGTGTGTGGAAGGTATTCGAGGTTGTCAGCATTCTGGGCACTTGGCAGTTGTCAGCCAGTTTCCTTTTTGAGCCTTGCTGTCTACCAGAGAGAAGGGAAGAATAGAGGAAAGAGAGAGGGAGAGAAATTTGAGGAGAGAAAGAAAGGGGAAGAGAGAAAGTGAAGAGAGGAAGATTGAGGAAGGAGGAGAAAGAGAGAGGAATACAGAAGAGTGAGGAAAGGGGGAAGAGTCAGAAAGGGAGATGAGGGAAGCCAATAAGAGAATAGATAAAAATCTGAGACTCCTTTTTACCCCTTTTGTGATCCACACCCTTTCTTGTTGAAAAGTATTGTGGCCTTATTGAAAAGCTTTAAGCTCTCAGCAAACCAACAGTCAAGAGATTAACATTCCTTCCCTTTAGTCAGAAATGCAGCCAAGTAGGAGACCTTAGTTTAGCAGTGGTATTTGCCCCTGAGCAAAGAGAGAAGGAGGAGGAGGAGAACTGGAGAGGGAAGGGGAGGGGAGGAGGGGGAGAGAAGAGGGAGAGAAGAAAGGGTGGGGAGAGAGGACTGGAAGGAGGGATAATCAGAAGATGAGAGAGAACAGAATATAGGGAATGGAGATGGAAAAGACACAGAGAGAGAAACACCAAAGAGAGGGAAAACCAAGACAAATTTATTTTTGTTATTAAAAACCCTCTTAAGGCAAGAGTTTTCTCAACCCCAATTTAGCCTTTATTCCTAATAAATCCACCAAAGTTTTATAATCCCCTTTCTTATCATTTATGCATTAATTTATAATATTCCATGAGTATTTTCTTGAGAAATTTACTGTTTTCTATTTCTCCTTTTATTATCTACAGACCATATTGTGTCACAGGAGAAATTTAATTGGGCTCCCTTCTCCCAAAAAAGTTCCTATGATTATTATAATTGATTGTTCTTTAAATGAGTATTTTCTATTGTAAAATTATTATGAACCTGGGTTGATAATCAGGTTTTTTTGCATATACTTTTA
>NW_025364183.1:0-2641 GCF_016433145.1 Gracilinanus agilis | reverse complement strand
GGGAGAAAGACAATTTAGATCTTATAACTTCAGAAAACATATGTGGAAAATTGATATTACATGTAATTGGGAAAATAAAATATATTCTTTTTAAACCTTTGCCTTCTGTTTTAGAATCAATCCTTGGTATTGGTTCCAAGGCAGAAGAGTGGTAAGGGCTAGGCAGTGGGGGTTAAATGATGTGCCTAAGGTCACACAGTTAGGAAGTATCTGAGGCCAGAGTTAAATCTATGACCTCCCATCTCTAGGCCTGGCTCTCAATTCACTGAGCCACTCAGCTGCCCCCAAATAAAATATCTTTTTTTTTTTAAAGGAGAAACTCACAACTTTGCCAGGCAAGTGCTTAAGATATAATTGCCCCCATTTTATAGATGAGGAAACTGAGGGAAGTTAAGTGACTTGTCTGAGATCTCATAGCTTGCCTGTATCACAGATGCTGAAACCAGAATCCCAGGACCCTAGCTCATCCATTTTCTGCATCTGCGGCCATAAGTGAGACACCTGACACTTCTCTAGGCCTGTCCTCCTCATCTGAATGGGTTGCAGCTCTAAATTTCTGAGCCTATGATTCAAACCCAGGTCTGCTGGGCTCCTGGTCCCATATTTTTTTCCTTTCTACCGTGCTGCTTGATCACTTTAGAGACAATGGCTACTCTATGGAATAGGCTGTCATCTCTTCCTTTTAATCTTCTTGGGGTTTGTTTTTTGTTCTTTCCCCTCATGGTATTAGTTAATAGCAAGGAGGTGGAGATAGGGGAGGTGGAGGCTGGGGAGCAACATCAGATAAAAGGCTGCTTTGCTGCCTTTTAAAAGGAAAGAAAAGATGAAGGTGGAGAAGAGGTGCCTGAATGATTGAAGGCTTGACAGGCATTTGTAGTAACTCAGTGTATGTGTGGAGGTGATATCTTTGAGACATAGAAGCTCTCTCTAGCTGTTTTTCCTACTGGTTAGAGGAAGGCCAGATGCCCTATCCTGGAGGACTTTCTGAGGTCATGTACCTCCTACAAGGAGACTTGGGTGGTGGGGGCATCTGCTCCACCCACGGGATCATAGGATCATAGACTTAGGACTGCAAGGAAGCAATATAACACTCTTATTTTACAGGGGAGAAAGCTGAGGCCCTGGAAGGGGAAGAGATTTTCGGGGGTTGACAAGGTAATAAGTGCAAGAGATGGGATGAAGCAAGCAGTTCTATTCCTTAGGAGATGGTCCTCTTGAGTTGCCGTGGTAGACATTCATTCCACAGTGTTTATAAAGCCCTCTGGTAGATGGGCAAAAAGAAAACTATCACTGCCCTCCAGAAGCTTGCATTCTACTGCATGTCTTTTCCTTGTGTGGACTTGGCAAAACCCCTTGAGGCCCCGGAAGCCCGTTTCCCTTTCTGTTAAATGGTGATCCAGTTCAACATGCATTTATTTCTCAGGTGTCTGGTATATGCTATACACTAGGCTGGGAGCTGGGTACACAGGGAGCAAACCCAAACCCATCCCTACTCTGGAAGTGTTGACATTGGCTGGTTCAAGCTTGGGGCTGTTGGATGCTTCCAAGGTAAACATCTCAACTGCTGTTAGTTCCCTCCTGAAGGCTTTGCAGCTTGATGTAGACCCTGACAGAGTTTGTGGTCCCTTGGTGAAGCGCTGGAGAGCTATACTGCCACGCCGTGATGAGGCATTCGCCAGAGGAAGACTTCAGGGTAGGACTTGCAAGAGTTATTCCTGTTTTTTTGGTTTTTTTTGAGGTAGGCTGGCTTTTTTTTTTAACTCTTAACTTCTGACTTGGAATCAATACTATGTATTGGTTCCAAGGCAGAAGAGTGGTAAGGGATAGGCAGTGGAGGTTAAGTGACTTGTTCAGGATCACACAGCTAGGAAGTGTCTGGGGCCAGATTTGAACCCATCTCTAGGCCTGACTCAATCTACTATGCTATTCAGCTGCCCCTGAGGTAGACTGGCATTTTTTCTGAGATACCTTACTTGGAAATAGGTCCCCAGTTTCCGACAGGTCAAGAATGGGGTTGGCTTTTTGGTAAGTTAGAACCCAAGATGTTAGAAGTTATCCCCTTCTAGGAATAGCTCAGCTCTAGGATAGTGACAACATATGGTTCCCACAGGGCTGGAGTCATTCCATCCCCTTGGTTAGCCACAGTGTTAGTCCCAGGGCTTACTTATCCTATGGGTGTGCCCTATGACACCCACCTCTCCTCTGCCTGTATCCCACTTGCATTAAAGCATCTTGCTAAACTGTATGGTTTGAGAATCTTGCGGAGATTCATGCAGTACCTTCACCCCCACTTACCTGATGCCTCCCTCCCACAGCATAGAAAGAGATCCAGCTGGTTTTCTCCTAAGACAGCATCTGCAGTGAGCAAGAATCAGTAGATCCTTCCTTTTGGTCCATCAGGCTCTGGTTCCCTCCCTCCTCCCCTTGCTGAGTGAGCCCAGGTCAGCGCCTCCCAGCATCTTACACCTCCTCTAAAATCGAAGCCCAGGCATTCTCTCCCCAGCCTGTTGGCCTGCTTTCCCCTGGCAAAGCTGTATAAACAGCTTTGTATTTTCTTTCTGCTCATGCCCTGACCTCATCCTCATATACATTCATATTCTCTCTCTCTCTCTCTCTCTCTCTCTCTCTCTCTCTCTCTCTC